>NW_010258566.1:14422-51529 GCF_000690775.1 Eurypyga helias
GAATAAAGCTCTTCATTAAAGGACTTTCCCTATCAGGGAAGCATAGTGTGGTTGTTACAGCATGTAATTAGAAGTCAAAGGACTAAAACTTAAATTAAATAGCTGTGTGACTGAATTATTAACTTCCTTAGCTATTAATTTGCAATATATACCGACTCATGTCCATCACAGGGATGTCAAGAAGCTTAATCAGTGAATCTACTATTTGAATTGGGTTTTTTTTAATAGTCTTAAAAGTGTGTCTGGCTACCATCAGGCAAAATTTATGAGCACTTGGGTCCTTACTTGTCAAAAAAAAAAAATTAAAAAGAGAAAAGAAAGTGCCCAGAAAAAGGGTTAAATTTACAGAAGAGACAAAAAAACACATTCAGGAGACTGAGCTATTTACCTGGTAGTGTCTATTTACCTGGTAGTGTATTATAACCATTGGAAGGAACACAGACTTCTGTTTTCCCTTCATAAATGCCCAGTTTCATTTAATGAGCCATTTAAGGACAACTTAAAGTCAACACAATCAACAGAATCACAGCACGGTTGAGGTGTGAAGAGACCTGTGTCCAACTCCCTGTTCAAGTAAGGTCAGCCAGAGGACAATGCCCAGGACCATGTCTGGTTCTGAAAGCCTCCAAGGATGGAGACTCCTTAGCCTCTCTGGGCAAACTGTACCACTGCTCACAGAGAAAAAGTCATGCTTGGATAGAACTTCTTGTAACTCTATCCACAGCCATTGCATCTTGTCCTGTCACAGGGCACCAGTGGGAGAGTCTGTCTCCCCCTTCCTCACTCTCACCAGGTATTTATAGACAGTGAAGAGACCCCCTAAGCCTTGCCTTTCAAGAATGAACAACCCCAGCTGTCCTAACCTCTCCATGTATAAGAGACACCCCATTCCTTAATCATCTCTGTGGTCTTTCAGTGGCCTCATCCTAGCATGCTCAAGACTGTGCACATTAGCTTCCACATCCAAGGATGTTTACAGCACAGGTCCCACGAAAATACTGTCCCATCAGAGCCTTGGATAGAACAACCCAGCAACAGTAGAGGCTGCAGACAGAGGAAGAGCAGATGCTGTAAATTCCAGCCACATGTAAAACAGCTTCTTAAAGAAACCTCCTCTTTTCCCCTTTAGGAGTCAGAAAACAACGTTTTGAAAGCAATCCGCAGCAGCAGGCAGCTTTGTCCTAGGTCAGTCACAAAAGAGCATAAACGAGAACCTGTATTGTCTTTATAATCACAATAGCATGTGCACCTGGAAATTAGTGAGAAGATTCACACGTGCATTTTAAGGTACTAATTTGATAGTGCATTTTAGGCAGACTGTGTGTTTATCATTCTTCTAAAGAAATAGAGAGCGCAATGATGTACTGCTGAAGTAGGAACCTAACTGACGCTACAGCCCTCTGTTCCACGTGCTACACAACCATGCGTACAGACTGGCCTTAAAGAGCTTGCAAACCAAACAGAACAAAGGAAAGTTGTGTTACGTAGGTTGGAGAGATTCCAAACGGTTCAACACAGATTCAAACTTTCCAAAGCACCTGAACTAATCCTATGTGCACATGCAAATATCTATATCCCTCTGACCCTCCTTTAAGACTTGGCCAGAGCTCCAGAGCACCAAGATACTGCAGAACACTACAAGGCAAGTAAAAAAGAATCCAAGACCCAAGTCCTGAGCAAAATTATCCTCTAATAATCCTTTAAACTTTATAATGTTAAGACACCCAATGTCAAACTCATGGGTGAGAAAAGGGATCTTTCCCCTGATATCACAAATTACCTTAACTCCCAACTTTGTTTCTAGAAGCTTTCCAGAGCTGTACTTATCTCTGACATTTCTCTGTTTGCCTTTACCTTTTGCTGGAAGCCTTTTCAGGTCTTCCTTGGTGTTCAAAACCGGTTCTAATAACAGAGATGGTGGTTGAGAAAGAAGATAGATCAGTAAGAAAGAGGGGACTATGCATGAGATGTTCCTGGCTACAGGAGCACTGCAAAATGTTAAAAGTTACAAAGAAAGAACAAAAGGCCATCTTTTCATCGCAAGCATGAGGAAGCAGCAGATTTATGATGGAATTCCTGGAAATGCTAAGATAAACTATGAGAAGTAAATGATGCCAGGAGGTTGGGAACAGGGTAACAAAAATTAAATGGTTCATACCAATTTATAGTGATTACCATCAGGTTACTACTCAATAACATCAGAGGAGGCACAACATAAAGCAGACAACCTTTTATACAAAACAACAAATATAGAAAAGGCTGCATCTTACAGTCACAACATAGTTGGGGGATAGCTGATGGAGACAATTAGCTGTAGAAAATCCTTTCCTGTTTTGTGGCTTTGCACGGCATTGTGCATGCCCTTCAGGGCAATAACTGATGTAAGCACTGGAAAATCATTTGGCCTGTGGATGGACTTAATGTGAGATAAGCTATATAGCATGGAAACACATCTAGCATGCTTGGAAAGGAGTAGTCACTTGAAGGTTTTATGGCAAGTTTATAGAGACTCCAGCACTAGGACAAAGGTCATCTTGTCTTTTGGACTGTAAGACTTCTAGAGACAATATATCTTTCACTAATCAGTAAACAAACAGCAGGGAACAATGAAGACCTGGATTTGATAGGCCTCAAGACACTGAAGAGAAGGATTAGGATGAGAGGGTCTGCATCTTACAGAAATACCACAGGTTTCAGAAGCAACCAGTGTGGACTAGAGAATGGCCTGCAAATAAATCAGAAAATATTTGACTTCAAAATCTATGTCACTGGCAAATGGGAATTAAGGTCTAATTATCACACTGACACATTTCAAAATTAAAATATATATATATATTTTCTGCATCTGTCTCAGAGTCAAAACAAATATCTGCGTGTATGAGCAGATGTCAGATATTGTAGAGGCGTATATGTACTTGCAACTTTAAACAAAAATTTTTCTGAAATTGGAAGCATAATCTGTTGCCCTAATTGCAACATACACATAAATCTTGGTTGGAAGGAAAAGTGCTGATTATGTCTTTCTCTTTTTCTGTACACAGAACCTGACTTCTGAGTACAAACAAACTGAAATAAAAGAATCAGTAGCATCTTTAGCCCATCTCTGAGTGCTATTATTTCTCTTTTTCAACCTAATACTGTTATTTGCAAATGTGAAAAGGGTGTTGTACAAATTGCATTTGTATTGCAGCTAAGGGTAATAATATTATCCTTTGCTGTGACTACATAATATCTCACTCCTAAACATATGGACTATTTTTCAAAAAAAAAAATAATGTTGTGGAAAGAGCCTGTCACTGACATTTATTTAAACACTCCATAAAAACTATGGCTTATTATTATTATAGTCACAGTCTCAAGGCAAATGCAGGTGTAAATGAAGTGGATTAAGGCAAAGATAAGGTTATTCAATAAAGAAAACATGTGCAAAACAGTACCTAAATTACATCCTTACTATAATAATATGACTTTTTTAAAGGCATCGTCACAGAGATAGATCTTTAAGAGACACTTAAATCCCAAGAAAATACATGCCCTGGAGATTTGTTCAAGAGGGTGCAGTCATTTATCCTTATATGACCAACAACTGCAGGGTTTGACCCTAAAGCTAACGTTCAAGCCACTTCCTTCCACAACATCAGCTGATACACAGCTGTACCCGACATAGGTGTAAAAGCAACAGTCAGCAATAATGTACCGTGGTTTTTGTAACCCAAAGGGGTAATGCCTCTCACATGGTGAGAATCATGAGGGAATTTGAGATGAACCAAAAAATCTTCCCCTTTTGTCTCTCACACAGATCAGTTTTTCCATTTTTTATTCAATTAGCTCTTATGGCACAAGCCATGCAACCTATTAGTTTAGCCAAGAAGTCAAAGGAAGTCCAAATACCAGACAGCTTCTTTCTCAAGACAAATGGCTCCACTCAAGTCCTCAAAGCCAAGATGCATTTGACTCTGTTTAAACTCTGGCCTGAAGTGTGTACCTAACACAGAAAGCAGCTCTCAGGTAACAATCTGTTGTGGAGTGGTCAATACCCCATTCTGTCAGGTGTGAAAACAACAATGAAAAGGAACATGAGGGGAAAAAAAAAAAAAAAAAAGACTGCTAACTTTAAAGACCTAGCGATGGGCTCTGAACTAGCTATTACTGTTCTGGACAAAGATGTTGAAGTTACAATAGATAGCACTGTGAACATGCCAGCTTGGTGCTCAGTAGTTGTCAAAAAAGCAACTAGAATGTTAGGAATTATTAGGAAAGAAATAGAGAACAAAACCAAAAACCATCATTATGTCCGTCATTTGACAGCTGTGTTCAATTCAGCTCCCCCATCTCAGAAAGAATATGAGTTGAGCTAGAAGAGACACAAAGAAACATGATAAAGATGATCAAAGGTTTGGCACAGCTTCCAAACAAGGAACAACTAATGCATTGTGATTCCCCAATCTGAAAAGATAATGGAGATCGAGAATAAGAGGGGTTGGCAAAATCACGAAGGGCATAGAGACAACAGGAAACAATTGCTCATTTTATTTTCTAGTACAAGAACTAGTAAGCATCAAAGTTTTTAAAATATACCTTCAAAACAAAGAAGCTTAGCTTGGCTAAGCTATACAAACATAGCTTGGCTGTAGTTGTTACCAAACCTGCAGAATAAATGCACAATTGCAAACACTGATCAGAAAAAAAATCATGCGGGGGAAATAAATAAATAGATAAATAAATCAATGGCTGTTAAACCAAGCTGAGGACCTCAAACCACTGGAGGCTGGAAGAGTTTACCAGCAAGGAGGACTGGACGCTTGCCGTATGTTTATGTAACTTCACAAGTGCCGTACGTCTGTCCAGTGTAAGCGACTGTGTCACGTGGACCAATACAGCCATTTCAATGCTCTGTTCAACCTCTTTCAAAAAGAGGCGACGAGAGGGACACAGGGATTTCTTGCAGACCCGAGGGTTCCTGAGACAGGAGGGCACTTAACTGCATGCTCAATTTTAAGCTCATGCTTAAGTCTTAGTAAATTTAATAGAACTAGAGGACAGGCATAAATCCTTCCTTAAAATGAGTTTTTTTATGGGATTGGAGGTCTTGTTGTTACTATTCATATCAATGTCTTTGCACAATTGTCTTTTCACCTTCTGTTATCATTTTGCCAGGTTAAGAAAAGCAAAATGTGTGCAGTGTCGCAACAATTCATTAAGAGCAGACTGAGTGCACACATCTGTGATTTAATTACATCAAAGCTCTGTTGCCAAAGTTGATTGTTACTACTGCAGGGGAGTTTGTCAACAAAAGACTCGTATCACCTATGAGGAATAAAATAACTTCAGCCACAGTTCCTGATATCCACTAAAAATATATATATTTTTTTATTCTGCCGTCACACTCTAATTGAGTAGATGCAATCCTCCCAAGGGATTTTCTTTATAAAAATAAATTATTTACAACTAAGTGTCAGTGAGTTTACGGTATGCTTTTATTTTAAAAGTTCACTGATTGTGTTCCATTCAGAAGACACAGAGCAAGAAAAAATAAGGACCTAAGGGAATTTGTGTGTTCAGTGATGTTAATGACTAAGACTCCGGTCATGTTTTCTAGATATAATTATATATCCTATAGCCTTTTGGACTAATCAAATGAAAGTAGGGGTTTTATGTTCCAGTGTGATTTAAGAAGAGGGCTTAGAAGATTCCCAGAGTAATTTCATTTGACATTCAAAGCTATTTGATTGCCGTTTCTGAACATTTCTACCACATTTGTATTCAGCATGTGGCAATCTGAGTTTTGTGATGTTTTGAGGCTAATACATGGTATTGGTCTTTGCTGCCTTCCTGTTTTTCTGTTCTGCAGTGTTGATTGCTTTCATATCACTAAGGCAAAAACATTGTGGGTGCATTCAAAATTGCTAACATTACAAAAATCCCAGAGTCACAGGCATACTAGGGACCATTATGTAGTATTTGGGGATCTGAAATTTAAGGGGAAGAAATGGAAGCCTTATTGTATACTAAAGGTAAGCAATTTTCTGCCACTGTGAATTTTGCTAGGATGGTGCAAAAGCTGCTGCTAATATATTTTCAGAGAACAAAATGCTGATGTAAATACATTTGTGAGATTGCATTATTATGATGGTTTTATCTTTACTAATATGATATGGCATTGCTGATATACAGGCAATTTTAATCCTCTTTATACTCATCTTCTCCCTGCTCTTTCACCTCACTTTTCAATTATCTTACATGTACTATACACATATGCTGCTTTATTATTTGGCTTCAGAGAAAACTAGTATTTTCAGCAACTTCTAATGGCTAAAGGACTGGACACTTTTATAGCATGGTGACAGAGTCAGGCAACCAGCTGTTGCCTGACCTGACAATGTGACAAATCCAAGAGGCAGTGCAGATATTCAAATACACTGAGCCCACCACCATGGAGCATCTCAAACTTTCAATCATCACAACAATTTTCACAGGACAGGGACTTTTTAGCTCTCTGGGAAAAGCACTATTTGCAGTTAAGTGGATGCTCCAGTTCACACACTAGCTATTTTTGCACTCGGGGTCTCTAGCCTGCTTTTCTTCCAAGCACAGCCCTAAAAGTCATTAAGGTAATAAAAGCTGTTTTGCTCAAAATCTCTACAGGTATTTCATGATAAATGCCCTCGTCTTCTCACTACAACTGCTGCTAGCCCTTATCCTAATGGGAATTAAACTAGGACCTCTGCGAGTCCAGGGAACAACACTGGATTTGTCCTTGCCTGTGTAACACAGCTCTCACAAGCAAGAAGCCACCCAACCCTGATTTGCTTTGCAGACACAAAAAATAGCTTGAGAAAGAAGTCCCCATTCTGCTGACAGGGCGGAAGGTAAGTGAAAGATTAAAAAAAAAAAAAAACATGAATGCTGGATCCTGCCCGTTCACTGCTACAGGCTTTGCAGTGGTGAGTGCTGGCAGCTCAGTGGGACAGGGGAGTGTGACCAGTGTGGTTTACTAAACCAAGCTCTCAGCTATCAAAGAGTTCAGGAAGCTGAAGTGTCTGGTGATTCACTACTCCGGAGGCCGAAGAACAAATGTGTTCGTACTCATCTCGTTAGTGTCTGTGCTGTCTCCCCATCTAAAATTCAGCAGCAACATGGATTGCTGAGCAATGCTCCCAACAAGCTCCCCGCATCCAGCAGTGGAGCCATCCTCTCCCTGGGTCCTCATCCCGCAGAAGCATCTACAAGTGTTGCTTTCTGAGAGACAGAGTGAGCTGGGAATTGTCTGCTCCACACCTTTTTAATAACCAGCCCCTCAGAAAAGAGACAGACCGACCTCTAAGCTGGCAGACGGTGAGAGAGAAGGTCAGAAAACCTCATTTTTGCACAGACTTCTGCCTTGGAAAGAGTAGGCTGGTGTGTCTCACACTGCAGAACTCAAAGTGCGGGATGCTTTGTCATGCAAGCAAATAAACAAAACAGCTTTTAATAAATGGGGCTAGTCAATGCCTTTGTTACGACTCCTGTACCTAACTATTGTCCTGAACCAAAAGTAATTAAAACAGGGATTATGCTTCGACAGCTGCATTTGTGGTGATACGTATGCACAGTAGAACTCAGCCCTGCTTTCAGAAGCTGATCCATTTTTTAACACCTTGTTATAATTAGAACCGCATGATTTACGATGAATTATTTATTTGATTAATTTCATCCTTTTTTCTTTTCTATCAATGAATTGTCCACAGACAGCATGTTGAATTCTTGAATTCATTTTTAATTTAAATAATCTTTGATGATTAACTCCAGGTCTGTAAGTTATTCATCATTTGCTATTATTTACAACTCAAAATTTCTCCAGTGACATGCTATTTTATGAGACTCAGGAGATATATAGACTCTTTACTTCTCCCTGTTTGGAACAATATGCATAGTATAGTGCTATGTACACTTGATAAATTTTACTACTATGCATACAGTCTTGTACTGTCTTCTAGTTAAAATCTAAATTTAAAAAAAAAAAAAAACCCAAAAAAAACCCCACCTCCTGATCAGAAGCTTTACAATTTGAACACTAATGTGATTTAGAAACACAAAATTTAAAAAAATCAGGCCAAAAAAAAAAATGCTTCCAGATTTTTAGAAAACAAATTCTTATAAATTGAGACAAAATATTATAACTGGCTAGAGAACAATTTGGAGAACTCCATTGCTGGATACATCTATACAGTTTTTCAAACCAGATGTTTTCAATTATTTGTTTCCTAAGAATGCATCATCCAGTCACACCCTTTAGTTGGCACAAGAGACAATTCTTATCCTGCTTCTGGAAACATAGACAAAAGCAGTTATAAGCAAAGAAATTCATCTTAGTCATGAAGGATGTATGATGTTATAATACATGTCACCTCATGGTAAAATACCTTCTTTGTCTCATCTCATACAACCTAAAGCATCGCTCTACAAAAAAATTTGCTTTCTAAGAACATTTACCCCAAGGTAAGGATGTATTTATAATTTGAATAATTTATTTTGTGACAACTTCCTTGTCTGCAGCAACTCATTACGTGAAAATAGCAAATATTCACAAGTTGCCAGGGTGAGATACGGCACACTTTCCACAGGCCTCCAAGCTTTTCTCTCCACCTCTCACACACAGCACTTATGTAGCTACAACATTCACGTTCATATGATTGTTAGTAAAGAACTCTGTCTTACCAGTGAGGAATTTTTTAAGTCTAGAGCTATTTTTAATCTTCTGGATGTTTTTAATTCTTGAGAAAGGGTGCTCTGTTAATTTCCCATTTTAGTCAGCAGGAGAGAAGGTAGATGATATAATATGCACACAGTCGCTGCATACAGGATGACTTGTAAACTTGTGTGTAAATTCTACCACAAATTATTAACAAGCAGCTGCAATGTTCTTACTGAGGAAAAAAAAAAAAAAAAGCAACGCTACTTATATAATAGTCCATCACGATAGATGTTGAGCATTCATACAGATATATTTTTAGCCAGTTCCTATGGAAACATGACTTAGTGATCACACTCTATAGATGTTCTTCAATAACTTTTGACCCCGTTGGCTAATTTCAGCTACCTCTGACAGAATGGTGGAGTACTCAGGAAAAGTGAAGTCCTCCAGTTGGTGCAAGGCAGTTGGGTATCCAAGTAGTTGCCCTTGCTAGAAAAAGACTTCTGGATTAGCTCAGCCTGCATTAGCCACTGGAGAGTCTACTGACTGAGGCATGGAATAAGGTGAGGCAAGCAGACGGCGTATACCCCAGTCATGGGAAATATGTTGCTGGGAGTTCATAAGCTACCACGAAACACAAATCCATGGGAAACAAGACTTCACTGGTCCAGATGCTTATAGAAGTACTGAGAAGTACAAGATATTCTACTGCCTCAGTATTAGTTTAAATGTGGAACAGGAAAGATAACCATAACACTGTGCTTTTAGTTAAGGCATAAAATTAGGAAATCTCAAGTCTATTTCTGCCTTTGACATATTAATCTGCTGAACATGCCTGATCCTTGAACCTACAAGTACAAATGTGGAGGCTTTATTTTAAAACATGCAAGAACATCTTGTTTAAGCAGGTTGGGAGAGACCTGGTACTCACCCATTTCCTAAAGGACCCTTCTCTATATCCCTTAAAATCTATCCATGGCCTGGGTAGTCTGTAAGTTTCCCTCACTGAGCCCATCAACTTCAGTTGCTCCTTCCCTGCACAGCCCTTACCTTTCCAATCTCACGAGGGCAAACAGCTTGGAAAGCAGTTCAAACAGTCCCACTTAGGAGAACGTCCAGCTTGGACAAAGTTTCCTACTTCTATGGGAGAAACAAGCGATAGCAGTGGCCCGAGGAAGTCTCTCGCAATAACCCCTTCCCACCCGGCCAGTCACCAGAGCCAGAAAGGTGGCAAGCTCAAGCAAAAAAAGAACCCATCTTCAGATGAGTACTGTCCACTGCAGTGGGCCATACCAAGAAGGTCACATGAAGAAGGTCCCACAAGGAAATCCAGGGAGAGCAAACTTCTACTTATTCCTCTCTGCTATCCCTGTTTTCTCAGTGGATCAGTATGTGACAAGAGTCTTCCTTCTGTCCACTTGCTCTTTCAGAGCTTCAAGGTGAATCCCAACCACAGCCCTAGAAAGGTGGCTCCCTGTGCTCCCCTATATGAGGACAGACAGACTCCTAAAGGGTTGGAGCAGTCCCCTGGATCCAGCTTGCTCCCATGTGCCATTCCATATCCAAACCTCTTCCTCCAAGGTGACCAGTATTCAAACATATCGGGTCTCTAATCACTTTCCAAACAAAAGTCAGCTCCAGGACCCCACTTCTTCAGCATCATTCACACCCCAAATGAAACTGTTCACTATATAGCATCACTATATAGCCCCTCACGACAAGAAAGACATTGAGGTCTGACCAACACTGAGGGGTGTTGGTTGACGGCCGATTGAACATGAGCCAGCAGTGTGCCCAGGTGGCCAAGAAGGCCAACGGCATCTTGGCTTGTATCAAAAACAGCGTGGCCAGCAGGTCCAGGGATGTGATTCTCCCCCTGTACTCGGCACTGGTGAGGCCGCACCTCGAGTACTGTGTTCAGTTCTGGGCCCCTCACTGCAAGAAAGACGTTGAGGTCCTGGAGCGTGTCCAGAGAAGAGCCACAAAACTGGTGAAGGGTCTGGAGAATATGTCTGATGAGGAGCGACTGAGGAGACTGGGCTTGTTTAGCCTGGAGAAGAGGAGGCTGAGAGGAGACCTGATCCCTGCCTACAACTACCTGAAAGGAGGTTGTGGAGAAGTGAGTGTTGGTCTCTTCTCCCTAATGACAGATGATCGGACGAGGGGGAATGGACTCAAGCTGCGCCAGGGGAGGTTTAGATTGGACGTAAGGAAGAAGTTCTTCACCAAAAGGGTTATCACACACTGGAACAGGCTGCCCAGGGAGGTGGTGGAGTCACCATCCCTGGATGTGTTTAAGAGACGGGTGGATGAGGTGCTGAGAGAGATGGTTTAGTGGTGGACAGATACGGTTGGACTGGATGATCTCTAAGGTCTTTTCCAACCTAGTGATTCTATGATTCTATGAAATTTACCTTTTCACCCTGCTTATCCTCACCGTGACTGTGTCCATAAGCCAACGCTCACCCTTCCGCCCTGTGGAAGGACACAGCACCAGGCTGATAGTCAAGGATCCTATACGTTGTGCTATACATCACATCCCACAGCAACCGTGCAGGGAACACACACACCTAATGTAAGTCTTCTGGATCAGCCTCCACTCACCTCTTTCCTCCACCAGCTACACAGAATACAATCAGGTGCTCTGAATGGCTGCTAAATGAAATGCCTGCAGCAACCCCAGGAAGGCTGTTAATGACATCTACTTCAGGTACCACTCTCCCCTACTCACATTCCTTTTTAACCCTGCAAGGATTTGACACAACCTACAAGTAACAGCAGCAACTCAACTAAAACTAGAAACCCATGGGAAGTTTCGACAAACTACAAGTGACTTTCAGTAGCTTTTATAATATATGTGTTATTAATCCAGTGTATGTTGTTCCAGTGATGCTCAGCAAAATCAAGTGGGTTTTTTTTTTGTATTGTCACACTAATAAGAGAGACATTAAGATTCTACACACAAGGATAGGAGCAGTAATAATGAAGGAATTTTCTCCAGCACTGCATTTAATTTAAAAGTGCCGAGATTAGTACGTAAGCTTTTCTGGACACACTAGGAGTTGATATCTTTCTCTGTGGGTGCGTATATACGTCTGTCTTCTTCTGTGTGGCTCTCACACCTGCAGATGATAATCATAGGCAGTTTCAAATGAGTTGAGAAAAGGAAAATTACCTTCAAAAGGAAGGAAAATGCATTTGACATACCTCTCGTTCCAGCACTTGCGAGACTCACTATAATTACCACTGTGAGCTCGCAGGCAGATGGCAAACGTGGCAGCACCTTCAATTCAGTCAGCAGGACGCTGCAGAAATGCTCCCGCTAACGTTTTGTTCAAGATGTTTCAACACACAAATCTAAAAACTGGCAACCAAGACAGAACTACTGCGATTATTAGTGAGCCTTAAATAATGAGCATGTTACACCTTCCACGTCTCTCTGTACCCTCAGAGCGATGCTCACCCTACCCAGCTGTATGTGCTCAGCCCCCATTAATGTTATTACAGACGCTGAGATAGAAGGAAGAATTGGCATTAGCAGATGAGATTGAAAAGGGCCAGATTCTGTTCCGAGAGAAAAAAAATAATCTTGCTCATGTCAGGGGAACAATGTTGAGGCTCAGAATCTTGGGCAGCAGCGGCATGTAAGCGACCCGGAGGTTGCCAGGTGCCCAAGTCATACTGAGCTTTTCATACGGCAAAAGGGGGGAAGGGGAGGGGGAAAGGAGAGCTTTGGGAAGATAAGGCTTTAAAAAAAAAAAAAAAAAAGAAGTAATAGGCTAAATATCCAGCTGCCTTAAGGCAAAGGGGTTATCCTGTTCATTTTTTTTTTTTTAATCCACCCAACTCTTTGGCTAGGGGATTTGGGAATATCTCTTTGCACAAGAAATCTCTTCCCCTGGAACTGTGGAATAATTTGAGAGGTTGTAAAGGAAAGGGTGCTTATATGTCTGAACAGCCTTATGAAACTAATACCAGAGTCCTACTGCAATGACAGATGCAGATGGAAGGGGGTTAGCTATGTTGTCTTGCTCCCATTTCAAAAGAAATGTCATTTAAGCTGGTGGGGTTTTTTTTATTTTGTTTGCTACACGAGGTGTGTTTTTACAGATCTGATGTCCCTCTCTATATAGTTAAAGCACTGGAAAAGCAAACAGTGACTCTTCAGCTGCTGTGGCAGAGCAGCCAGCTCACAGGCTGCTGATGTAGACTGCCATAGGAATGAGCATTTTACAATATTTCCACAGCCAAAGTCCTGTTACTCTATGTAAGGATGAAGTGATTAGAGCAGCGGTACATAAGCACAATGAGTTCTCTTTCCTCAAATCACTTTAGTCCGTGTTATTTGCACCCCAAATTGTTTACATAACTTAAAAAAATGGCTAAAGGGTTTGTGCTGCAAAGGTAAAACAACTCCTGCTGTTTGCTAGTTGTTTATGCTCGTACACTGTTAGGGTTTATTTTAGCACACAGAAAGAGGAGGGTTTAGTGATGTAATACATAAAAGTATTAATACATAAAAGTTTAAGATTAATAAAGCAGATGGCACTTTCTAAAGAATGAGTGCTTCTCCCATGCCTTTCACTCAGCACGACACTGGTGTGAGAGCAGAATACGGCTCACTATCCCTACCAACATGCTTTAAGGGTAAAGGCAGAACAGCTATTGTTTGCAACACAGGGCGTCTCAGGTGCGGAAAAAGACAGCACATGCAGTATGTGGCATATAAAGTGTAGATAAAAGTTCAGCTTTTATTCTTGGACTGATATGCTCAGAAAACTATAAATTATGCTTAATCTATATTTAGCAAATGAGAGCAAGCATGAAGCTTTTGATGCTATGAAGGAACTGACTCTACTGTTGTTGCTCTCGCTACCTTGACCTCACAGTCTGTGAAGACTGGGGGAATACAGCATCAATTTCTCTCTGATTGACAAGTCATGCCACATGACTGATCATAAAGTGCCTTATCACTGCTGCCAATACTCTTTAAGATCAAACTTGGCAATACATTTTACATGTACATGTATATTCTGTTGCAAATATATGCTGTAAGTAATAAACACCTGCTTTCATGCCACCTAGATCTCAAGGCAATTGCCACTCACATTTTGTTGCAGATAAATTAGATGAGGTCCATGCTCTCCCTTATCTCATTAAATTTATCTTAGGGTAAAACGAAGGTATCATATTTTCCTCATGATCATGAAAGTGTGACACATACTGTGGGGTTTAAAAAGAAGTATTTTATGAACGTCAGCAATATTTAGCACCTTGGAAAAAGACATCCGGGGCTTGGCCTCAAACAGCATGCAAGGACTCCAGTGGCAAGGACTTCTATACCACAGAAGTAGGTTTGAGTCCCTCCCAATGGGGCAAGAAAAAAGCCAGTCACTCCCACTTGTCTGATGACACACCTTGGCTACCTTTGCTTTTGAAGGAAAACAAAGAAGGGGTGTTTTGTAGTGAATATGGCCCTGTGGGTATGTATACAGGCTACACAGATACCAGGATTAAGAACTTGGACGTGAATGTTAAGATCTGCCAGGAATAAGCAGCTTTTTCTAGTTTGGGTCATTCTGAGCTATACTGATGTGCTGAAAGGGACAGAAGGCAGCGAAGCAACAAAACAGAGGATGTATTTGCTGAATACATATTTTCATAACCTAGATAGTTGTAGATAACAAGTTAGAGCATCCTATTTCTGATATGAACAACAGCAAATTAGTGTATGACGTATAGAGAGGCTGTACCTCAGCCAGAGGTGACAAAAATAATACAGGAAAAATAATCCGGGAGCAGGGGGAAGCGTCAGCATTTTAACAAGCTTTGCATAACACTGTGACAAGAACTACAGCAAACAAACCACACAGATCAAGAATCCAGAGGGGCGCACATGGCGTTCAGATCAGAGCGGGGATGAAAAAATCAAAGCACGACATCCCCCCATCACCCACCAGCGTCGTTCCTTCGCTAAAAGCCCTTTAACACAACATCGCAGGAAGCCCGCACTTTGAGCGGGAGTGAACTTTGAAGGTGGCAGACGCACAAAAAACCACCATGTATTGGAGCAATTATTATCGAGAAACAAATTTCATCTCCTGTTCATCCTTTCTTGCCGTCAAATAGGCAACACATGGAGGATGAGGGAAAAAAATACTCTGAAAGGTCATAGGGAAGAATTACAAACAGACCATAAGGCAAGAACAAACTTTAACATAGATCTATCTCTACTGAAAATCAGTCCTAACTGTTAATACACTACTCACCAGCACTTCTGGCAATGCACATTTTCCTTTACTCGAGCTGGCATGAGGGAAGCCCAGAATCAGAATGCTTCCACTCCCAGTAGCGTAAACACCTTCACATGTACCCACCTATTACACCTCCCTGTTCTGAGTTAATATCGTGTTCTCTCAGTACTCGCTACATTTTGCCAATTAATATTTTAGTATTCCCAGTTTTGAAGTGTTGTTAATGATAAAAATTATATCTACAGCACTTTATATTTTCAGAGTGCTTTCAGTTAATTACTTAATAAATTAATTGGTCCTTAACAATGTAAGTAGGTTGCTGCTCAGACAACCAACTTCAGGTGGGTCACCCAAGGCAGGCAGAGGTTAAGGACCTTGCCTATAATATTATAGCACAGAGAGTAACAGAGTCAAGATTGAACCAAAATTAAGTGATGATTATTAAAAGATTAAAGTATACCAACAAATTAGGTGGAAGAGGCTGTTCTTTTAAGAGGAGCTAAACTTCCATGTGTTAGGGGAAAAAATGACATAAACATCTCTTCAAATGCAATTTACAGCAGTGAATTAAGGTCATGCTGAATTTGACTTAAATAATGTAGGCAAAAGTCTTCACTGGATACCACGACGAGCCACCAAAGGAATACTGACAAGTCGGTCAGAATTGATTTATTCTACAAGTTCTGGAAACAGGATTTAAAACATCCACAGGCATTTGTATTCCTTTATGAGACAAAGAGACAGGGTAAATTTACTTCAGCCTATTTAAAAGCACATAGAAAAAAAAAAACAGTTTAATCTGCAGGCCAAAATTATTTCAGGTAGCAGACAGTTACGCTGTTATACAATATTTCCTTACATGGAAATAATAACATGGCACATGAAAAGACACAGAAAAATATTGCTCTACCTGTCCAGCAATGAGATTTTAAAGATTTCCACGTGGAAACTGATTAAGACACCTCTCCCACTCCATTACTTTCCAGTAAGAAGTGGACCAATTCCTTATTCTCCCTGATGGAAATGAGGAAAAAAAAAATATTTTTTATTAAAAAATAAAGAATGCAAGATCCCCAGCCACAGCAGGAAACTGATCAGAAACCGCAGTGCTGCGTTCCAGGGAGTTATCAGATGTTCATCATCCCTGCCATTGCACAGGTTTCCTAAAGTCAACTCATTATCAGACTGTGTATTTAAATCTCAGGTAAAGAGGTGTTTTGTGGACTTATACAAGTACCTGTTCGAGTTCATCCAGAACTAATGAGAGTTACTGCAGATGAGCAACGTTGGGCTCCAGCAGTGTAAATTAGGGAAGTTTCTGTGTCACATATTTTCACTCTGTGTGACTGCGGCAGACACCATAACTCCCGAGTCTCTGCGCTTTAGGTGCTAGAGTCACTTGGATGCTTTGCATAGAGAAGCAATTAAAAGTAAAAGTTGTCATCTATTTCACCTTGCATTCTTTGTGAAAGTAATATTTTTATTTTCAGGCTATGTTCAGTAGCTATATGGAATATTTTCAAGGTCCAATAAGCAGGTAATTTATAGACATAGCAGAAAAAATGGAAAATAAAAATTATGGAGAAAGAACTAAAGAACTGAGTTGGCCTTGGATATATTTTTTCACAACTGACAGAATTGTGACATTTCTCAAAAAGTGTAAGTAACAGAACAGAGATAACCTTACCTACTGGTTGCAGCAACAGGATTAGTAGCTAAAGGGATCGGGTTCCTGTTCTGAGTTACCCACCTAATGGGAAACCTCAGTAAAATCAGTTGATGTTAACCTGCCTGAAGTGCTGAACCATAATAAAAAGTTAAGACGAGGAACTGAATTTGAAGCAAATTCTCTGCAGGAAAGCTGGTTCAAAGATTTACAAAAAGAACATTGTGTTTGAACCAGTCACCTCCATTTTTGGTACCATAAGTCAGCAAAACTTAGCAGAGACATTTTGCTGCCTTTCTAACTTTGGATACTCTGTTTTGAAAACTATAATTCTGGGCAGAGAAGAGACATGGTTAATAAGATGAATCATCATATTCTTTCCTATAATTTAAACCACAGAAGTGAAATTGTAGCAAAGTTAACGGTTTCTAAAGTACTTGCATGAGGAAGGAAGGGAGAGAGGAAGAGAGGGAGGGAGGTTGATTCAGTAATTCTACAAAAAGCAATAAGAGTTTTACCTGTGCAGTGATAAAACTTGGTTCAGCATCTCATTTTGCTACACCCTATTTATGAATTCTCTCCAGTCAGTTCCTGTGGTGGGACATGATGGAGCGTTGGGTACCCTGCTTAGCATTTTTCCCATTGCTATCTAGGGTAAAAGGTCACCGATGCACAGGATTTTTAGATTCTAGTTAGGCATTCACCTAACAACATATGAGTCATTCTTGTTACTATGCAAATGTCATCCTTTACCTGAAGGCAAATTCCTGCCTCTTAATATTTAAATCCCATCTAGTTTTCATCAATTTCTAAACACCACCACATCTTTGAAATTTTGTTAAGAATACATTGAGGGACAAAAAGTCTCACTCTCTCTTTCCTTCCCTTTGCCTAATAATGGGATTTTTTACTTATTTTGCCAAAGCAAAATGTTCTGTAATGCAAGGAAATCTCTGTTTATCTGTTAGAGAAAATATAGTCAATCAAAACAATTTCCCTCCTTGGGCAAAGAAGGTGACAGTAAAGACAGAACTGAAGATGGCCTAGTGGCCATACCTCACTTTTGGAGACCACACCCCTAGTGATAGCTGTCCCTAGTACGTGGTGCTTTTGGTGCATGACAGCAAAGTCTAATGCACATTAAGCAGTTTTTATTGTTTTTTTCTGAACCACTGGCAAGTAATACAACCTCCATCACTGACCTTCTTGGAAGAGTACCAACCTGGGAAGTTGGATCAGCCCCTGCCAGGGCAGTTTGCTTTTGACTCAGGATAAGGGAGAGCAAGGAATAAGCTGAATTCCACAGAAATAATCCAGATATCTAGATTTGTCCCCAGAAGCTCTGCTCTTGTTCTGACACCGTTATACAATAACGCCACCATAGAAACCTGCCAGCCTAGGCACATCTGCGTAAGACCATAATCAGACCAACTGCAGTCACTGAGAGTTGAAATGAGAGATGATATTCCTACAGGTGGGGATACAGCTATCAGCTGCAAAGTTAACTTCAACGTGGTCATTTTTCATTAAATATTCTTTTGGAGCATGCTGTGCTGGCCCTGTGTGCAAGGATGGCCTGAGCTGTGTTAGCAATTCCCAGGCTACTTTCCCATAGTTTTTCAAGCCCCACTCAGGAGATCATCTGAATTGGTAAATACCTTCCAACTCATGGTCCCAGTAGCAGGAACAGAGTTATACATGCTTTACTTTTATGTTTCAGAAGCATAAAAGATCAGCTGCTGATCTGTCAGCAGCATCCAACTCTGTCTTAATTCAATTTACAAGCCAGTATTCCATGTAGCACCTGTGGAATTTCTGAAGTGCATTTACATATGATTATTGGGTTTTACTTCAGGCAAGAGAGGCAAATGAAAACTGCAAGTCATTGCAATGACTCAGAAGTACAGACAAGTAGGATTTGAGCCTTGGCTTAATCACCTGAAACAGCCAAAAATTACTAAACTAATATTGTGAACTCTTAAGAAACATGAATCCTTCCTCCCATATTGATTTCTAAGCAGTAGACAATGGTAAAGAAGAATATTTACTTCGGTGTTCTACACAACTTCTTTATTTATTATTTTTAAAGAAAATTACAGGCAAAAATACCTGTGATGCTCAGATAACTACAACAATTAGAATCAATTTCTCACCTGTATGAAAGTAATCTGTCTGTTTTCCTATTGCTTCTGACTAAACTGCCTTGACAAAATACAGAAAATAAGCCTTCTTTCTTCTTTTTCTTCAGATAATTTTGCATTTAATGGCCCTATTTGCTTTGGTTACAAGAGCAGAAAAAACTCACATTGGTCAGACAGGAACATAAAAACATTTAGCTGCTCTAGTTCTTTACCAGCTCCTACGCTGCTTCTACGTCAGAGACATGAGAGCTCCAGGACAGCTGGAAAAAGGAACAATACAATGGATAAAAACACTGAGTGAGAATTGGATGCTAGAATAACTCTGACACACAAATACATAGGGAAGAAAATCGTGTCAGGTTTAAAAAGAGATAAAATATTAACTAGACCCAAAAAATGTCTGGAAAGAAATACCTTCATATAAGAAATAGAACAATTGACCAAACTATCCTGTCATAGTATTATGATGCTTTTGTCTCAAGTGCAGTGAAAAGAGGAATATATTCTAAATGTGCCAAATAGTTCACAGAGACTAAGTCAGTCTGTCTGGAAATGGGACATAGATCTCTAGTACGTCTCTCAGGATCAAACTTAGAGAAAGTATTTCATATTTTGATAGGCCATTTAAAAGCAATCATCTTATAGCTGACCCCAGATGCTTCATCTGTTTGAACCGAGTGGTTATTAAAGCTCCTGTGCTGGTATTGGCTGGGGTGCATGAAATGCTGGGAGGGGATGCAGCTGGAACAGCTGACCCCAACAGATCATATGACAGTGTATAAAGTTTGGGGAAGGAGGAAGCAGGAGACATTAGGAGTGATGGCATTTATCTTCCCAAGTAACCGTTACATGTGATGGAGCCCTGCTTTCCTGGGGATGGCTGAACTCCTGCCTGCTGATGGGAAGCAGTGAATCGATTCCTTGTTTTGCATTGCCTGTGTGTGCAGCTCTTGCTTTACCTGTTAACCTGTCTTTATCTCAACCCATGGGTTTTCTCACTTTTACTCTACTGATTCTCTCCCCCATCCCACCAGGAGCATGGGGATGGGGAGAGTGAGCAAGAGGCTGTGTGGGGCTTTGTTGCAGCCTAGGGTTAAACCAAAACAATCCTCATTCTATGTATGTTTTTGTTTTTTTGGGGGGAAAGACAGATGGTACAAAGCAGAGTAGTGCAAAAGATACCCAGGCAAACTGAGGATGAGAGGGAGTGCGTAGGTGACACAGGGCTGTCCCATGCAGAGCTATAGCTTGGGTCTGGCCAGAAGTAAGACTCATGCTAATAAACCCAGTATCCTGTGTTAACACACTCATGTGGCTTCAAGGTACTAAGCTTCCTTGGCATTTTTTTCTCGGAGCAGCCCAATGAAGACCCAACAGTCACAAGCTGCAGCAAGGAAAATTATACAAGGAACAAGATACAAGGAACAATTTCTTCACAGTGGACAGCTCAGAAACTGCAGCCCAGAAAGGTCGTGCAATATACATCATTAAAGGTTTTTAAGACTTGATTATACAAGAATCCAAGTAACCTGGCTTAGCTTTGAAGTTGGCCCACCTTTGAGCAGGGGTTTGGACCAGAAGACCTATAGGTCCCTTCCAACCTAAATTATTCAATAATACTGAAAGGTGTTGATGGACTGATGATATCCTCACAGCACTGGGAAATCTGCCAATCTCAGGATATCAAGCCTACTCTTGCAGACCAAACCACCACATAAAAGGAAGTTACATCAGCTTTCCCCATCAACAGCAATATCACAGTTATCCCATGTGCTCCGTGTCCTCTGACTCATCTGTAGCATGCTCCCTATGGCAGCATTCCCACACATCTGAAACAAGGAAATTCGTTCCCCTTTACGCTTTTCCCCATTCTTTCCTCCAAGAACTTTGCAAAAACTTTCCCCTCTGGTGAATTTCCAGTATTTTCACTGGATTCACCTTGGCTCCAAACACCTGACAAGAAGTGCAGAAGCATCTAGCAGTCATGACAGGTGTTAAAATCCTGCACATCATTTTTATCTGGTGTAACAGCCAACCATAAGGCATTATGCAACTGACCCAATTTGAGGCATTTAAAATAATAGAGTTTAACAAAATGTGTCTGTTGTAATCTACTGAGGACCGATCCTGTCCCCACTGAGAATCAATAACCATACGACAGGAGGCAGAACCAGACCCTATACGTCAGCAGACCAATCCATATTCTAAGTAAGTTGTACAAGGAAACATATTAGTTTCTAATCTTGGTTCTTCAGTACCTAAATGAGACTCATCACCATAGCAACAGATGGCTTCACAATCTTTAATGCCTTTATTTTCACAAGTCCTCTGAGAAATAGAGGAGGACAGCTGTCCCCGTTTTACAAGTGAGTAACTTTGATGCAGAGAGGCAAAGCGATCTGCCCCAAATCCTGCAAGAAGTCTGTAGAGGGCAGGATGTCAGGGCATCAGGTCTCCCAAACATTCTACCAGTGCCCCAACCTCCTACCCCATACTTATTGTAAAAGTTCCTCCTATGTCTATGGTTACACGAACATGGCCTCTTATGGCCTTGTGTTTATGGAGACATAAACATTAACATAGTTGGCAAAAGTAATACTTGTCCGGTTGTTCTTCCCTGGGAAGTGATTACCTAAAAAAGATAAAGTTCATAACCTGCAAGAGCAAAAGTGTGCCCCATCCCTGTGCTTTCATATGTCTTTTGCTGCCCATCCTTCTGAGGGGAAATGAACCCAGAGGACCTCCCTGCCCACTTCCCCTCAGCTGCAGATAACAGTGGGTTATCCCAGGCTAAGCAAAATGCCATGTTTACCCTTTTTGTATAAGCTAAACCTGCATTTTTTAATGGGCATCTTTCCCTTTCCAGGAATAAAATTTTAGTTTCCAAATGTGGGATATTCTGAGCTGGACTACTGTGTTAGGCTGTTTGAGAAAAATTTGTTACCAGGTCTGGACTGCTTTCCAAATCCATTTTACATTGCTCTGTCTCCCCTCAAAGTTCAGATATTACCTTGATTCTCCTTTATTTATAATGGTCTATAGGTAAAACCACTTTAGTTCTTGCAATTTCTATATTCTATAAGGGGGAAAAAATGCAAGGCAAGATTCATTTATCAATAAAATCTTTTCAGTTTACAATTAACATCGGAGTTATATATAAAATATCTCAACCTTAAAATGTCTCTACTTATCACAGCAGTCTACATTGTTTATATTTATGAGACAATTTGTACAAAAGCCTTTAGATTGATGCAAGGATCACATTTATTTCATTTTTCTACTTCTGGTATATTGTGTTCCTTTTCCCTTTATACTGGCTTTTTTCAGGAAACTGCTTCATTCATTTCTCAGGAAGAACTGATTTAAGAGAAGCAGATGGGAGCACCTACAAAGTGAAATATGGAAACTCTGTCTATATGGCATTAGTGTCCCCCTGAGTAATAGTGAATATTATACTTTTTTAAAGGGGTGTTTTACTTTGGAAATAGAAGCAATTACTTTTAATACTGGTTCTCCGCATGAAAAATTTAGAAAAAACACGTTTGTCTCCTCCTCAAAGTCAGACATGTATATTAAAACCAGAAACACTCCCATACACACTAAAAAACAGGCCACAGTTGTCCTGGGAATATATTGCAGCACTGTTAAGCATGGCTGCATAAAGAAGATGTCTTACGTATGAAGTTGCCTTAGGTTTATCTTGCCTGTTTTAACTCTGATGAGATTAAAGTTGCAGAGACAAATGCAAATACAATTCCCTATTTCACTACAACAAAACTTGGTGCTTCTTTAAACTACCAAAACATGTCAGTGTAACTGTATCAGCTGGTTTTGAACATTAGCACTTTTTGTCTTAGTTATGCAGAAAAGGTTAAAATCCAGGGCAGATGCTTTCATCTAGAGGTGAGTTACAGAGCTATGTCACCAGAAAGATTCGATATTATACAGACCACTCAACTCAGGCTATGCGATCAACCTCTTGAATCCAATACACTTCGGTGGACCCCATGAGCTGTCAAGACAACACTGAGTGGATGATACCACTTTCTTTTTGGGGCTGTCTATCTGCCTCCTTTTAGAGGCAAAGATAACTCTGTGGGGTCAGGTGCTCCCTGGAGTCAGCATTGCTGGAGCCATCACCATTACACATGACCCAGCAGAAGAAGGTAGGGCACAGAGATTCCTCAAGGATGTAAAAGCAGGGGAAGAACTTGTGCTCAAACCAGGTGTCCAAATGAACAAAACACATCAGGCATGATGAAAATTGACATGGAAAATGAAAGGAGTTAAAGAAGAGATTTGGTGACTGCAGGCATGTATTCAACAGCCTTTGCTTACAGTGGGACAAAACTTGGATTTCACACGTGTCAGTCTACATTTACAAAAAATGTCTCTAATGACACAAGGATTCCCATTTTTGTAATTATTGGTAAGGCTTAGGTCACACAGTAAATAATGTACTGAGCATGGCTGGAAATGAAAGTTTCCAACCTTTGTTTATCCTGCATAGAAAAATTATGTTCCCTTAGACTGCTATTCACACTTTGACATAGTCTCACTAGCAGATAGTGCAACTAAATTAACAATTGATTTTAACAAATCCATTTTTCTTGTGCATTCTACCTGCCCAGAGTTACACATGAGTGGGCTTGAATTTAATGGACGTTAATTTAAACAGCGCCCAGTGAGAAACAGGCAGTAATCTCCATTATCCTTAATATACAGAAGTATTGGGAAATAATATCAAAATAAAGTGCTTATTTGAAAGACCTTTGAATCAGTTTCCTATCCATATCTAGTAGTATTTAATTAAGGAAGAATACCATGGAAGTGTGGGTTTGCGGCCTCTGACATTTTGTTCATCAGAAAATTGAAAACCAGAATGTCTGCCTGCACTGTTAAAACCTGATGTCAAACACATTAGAGATTTGCAGATGTGTAATGCAACATAAAGAAAAAAAAAATTAAAATGCTACAATTTGAAGCCCTGGGAACTGCCCTACTTCATGAAAATAGCACTGCATCTCAATGAAGAGAAACAATGGTTGTAAATAGCAATACCGTCTCAAGTGGTTGACCTCAATTATGTGAGGCTGCCATGGTGGATAGTTATAGTTTATGAAGGACAGGCAACAGATTCACAAAAACACAGTGGAAGAAGAGATACAGGACAATGGATCTGCCCTCTTGCCAGAAAGGGACTGGGAGAAGAAAAACAGGGCAGGTTGAGACTGTGAACATGGCACATCCGAGAGACAGGCTTCGTATTTCCGCTGTTCAAAGTGGAAGTCACGCTCGGAGGGGTGCAGGGCATCTCAAAGGTTAACCAGGCACTGGGACCAGAGCTACCTATTAGTTCGGGATACTAGCTTTGGTCAGTAAATGTCAGTGAACAGCACACTGCCAGGCTCCTTGATCCACCTCGCCAGAGATCTCCTCTACTAAACACATCTCAAACGACCCAATGTGGATGGCAATATGGATAAAGAGGACAGTTTGTGACAAAGAGGAAATTTACAGCTAAAACCACAGAAAAGCCTGTGAAGACAGAGGTTCAAGTTCCTTACCCACAAGTATAAATTCAGATGGATTCTGTAGCCTGAATTCAGGTTCATATTGACAAAAACAGGAGAAAACTTGGTCCAGTTACTTATTTTGTTCCTCACATCAAACTTGGCAACTTTGGACCAAAGCAAAATGGAGGCTCTTTCAGTCAATGTTCCCTTCACACTAGCACACACATGCACACAACATGCCCCCTGCTCTCTCCGTCATTCAGTCACACTTTGCATACTCTTAAGAGGGTGATGTGGTCACAACGGAATGCTGGTAACACCTTAACTCCAGATTAGTGACTGGTCTTGGCTGCAAAGCTAAGCCACAACACACTTCCCCATTTACAGCAGATGGACAGGACTATTTCCAGTGAGATCCCTGGGGACCCCTTGACCAAGAGAAGCTGAGGGAGATTTCTACATGGACTTTAGTGGTTGCTCTGCAGTGGCTGTCAAAAGTTCCTTCTCTCAGCTGCTTTCCTCATTAAGCCAGTAATAGGGCACCTCAGCAAATGCTCAGCCACCAGAGAATTTAAGAATCCTGCAAACATCTATGAACATTAGAAGCATATCAAAGATATACTGGGAAGGCACTACACAAGAGAAACTTCATTACCAGTTTAGTCGTTGGGATGAAGTAGGTAATAAAACATCCCTAACAATGTAACCTGCTTCCTTGGTATTCTGTAGGCACCGCTGTAACTGACTTCAGAGACGAAGAGAAAGATGCACATAACTGAGCACACTTACAGTAAAATTAATACATATATTTCAGCCTTATTACAGCTGCTGCTTAACAGTCAGGGAGGTAAAAATCCCTGCTTCTGTGGCTCCAGAGTGACTCCACGTGCTGAACTGCCTTCAGTCCCAGCTAGCAGACCTCAGTATTTGCTGTTTGTCAATAAAACAGACAGAGTTCAAAGACAACCAAGACAAACTAGGTGAAGGGACTTGGCTATATAGAAAAACTAAGGAAGTCAAGAGTCCGTAACCTGTTCAAGCCATGAGGAAAGTGAGATACCAATAACCTGGAAATGCCCTAAAGATGACAATAACAAACACAGAGAGGACATATTTTATGTGCTCCAGGGGAATGACAGGAATGAACAGTATGAATTTGTGGCTTCTGTGACACGTTTTGAGAGCAGCCCAGTTTCAACAGCGGTGATTCACTGTCAGTCACTGTCCTCTGCTTAATCAGAATATTTCAAAAGTAAGGACGAAATTTCAAAAGTGTTTTTCAGAATTAATTTTAGGTGAAATAAAACCAGTAGTGATGTAGTAAACCTTTCTCCTTTATTGAGAACTTTCCTGGGAACTCAAGCAGCCCAAAGCTCAGACTGAGCTTTCTCTTCGTTGAAGGATCAGCATGAAGTCGGTACAGAATGACTGTCCATACACTGCTGCATCAGAGCTCTTGGAAACAGTAGGCTTGATATCTCAAGTATTTCCTGACAGCGATTCTTAGGCAGCGGAATAGTCTCCTGAAAGGCTACCTTATTGTTGAGAGAACACAAATCTAGGAAAGCACAATAGTAGAATAAAACCTGTTAATGGCCTTGTTCGTAAGCGAATGAAGCTTTTCCATCTTTAACGTCTACAGGTGACGCACATGCCCTTAAAAAAGCTGAAAGGATTCATACCTAACAAATCCCAGTATTATTTCAAATTTTGAAAAACTATTTCTTCTTGTTATCCTAAAGGACAAAGTGAGGTCTGTCTGAGGTAATTCTGTTAGCTCTACTCTTATGGACTAAATTCTAACCATGTCAGCTGTACTGCATTAATGTAAAATACACACAAACTTACAGAACATTTATTTTTCCTTAACTATTACCTGCTATATTTTTCAGTGCTTCCTTCACATTTTTATTCTTCTTTTTTTCCACTGTAAATGGTGGACTCAAGGAAATACTGCTACATTATCTAAATTTCCAGTCCAGTTTACAAAAGTTATTCCCCTCAGGAATTGCCGAGTTCTGAATAATAAGATCTTAATGAGCTTTCAGCAAGAAATCAGAGAACAAGTTTTTTGTCTAAAGCAGTATCAGAAGATATTTCCTTACATTTGTCATGAAAGAAAGGTTTATGAAGCATAGCACTGTCAGCCACAATCGGCCACTCTCCGACATGAAAGACTGGAAGAAAGAAGTTGCTGATCTCGGACCCAAGGGGCTTCTTGACATTTACTTTGCACAAAAGATCCAGCTGTTCCAGAAGCCAGGCTGACCAACTCTTGGAGAAAAGAAACAGGCAAAGACTCAAAAACTGTGCCCAACCCAATATTCAGAAATAAAAAATGAACAGGTGCCAAGAACCCCATCTGCCCTTCTCAGGAAGTGAGCCAAACATTATTCCCTACTTTTCTGAATTCACACTTCGATGAGATTGCATATTTTTTTAAAGGGTAAAGGGATGGTTTAATGCAAGTGCACAGAAAGTGCAAGGAATATCTTTAAAGACAACTACTGCTCAGAAAGATTAGGAATATTCCAATTTCTCCTGTGGAAAAACCATCACAAACAATTCAAGTAACTTCCAGAGTATTTAACTTGAGCTAAAAAGCCCATGAAGAATAAAATTATAGACATAAAATAAAATAATAGAAACAGATGGTGGTTTTAAAGCAGGGCTACACCTTCCATTTCCACTCACCACAGACAGGGTTAGAAAAAGCCAAGGAATCCAGATCACACCCAGAAAAGAATCTCTAACTACAAATGTGAAATGACTGTAGACTTCACCACTTCCTCCCCTTTCTTTACTTTTTCTGTTCATATACCAACTTCCAATTAAAAAAAAAAAAAAAACCAAACAAAAACACCAAACAAGAGTGTTTAGGGCATGAGAATAGCTGAACATGTTACTTTGACCCTCTCTTCCCAGATAAATTAGCTGGTACCAGTGAAGGAGGTTAGCCACAATGGCACCTGAATGGCAACAGGTTTTCCTGAAGCCACAGATGAATTAGGCTGTGTAAAACTGGCATTAAATGGAGCCAGAATCTGTGCAACATCCCTTTGATAAGAAACTGGACTGGCAAAAGATGATTTAGGACAAAGGCTACACCTATTTACCTTTTCCGGATATATACAAGAAAGACCTGACCCATGACGATCAACAGTTTGACATCAGGCCCTGATGATGTTCTCCTTAGCTGTTTTTTCGGTGTTTTTTAAGCTCTGCCCATTCACCTACAATAATAATGAATAATTTACTAAAAAGAAAATCAAAGAAAACATGAGTCTGCCTTAATATTGGCATGTCAAATGATGTTTAACGGTTGCCTAGCATCATGGATTTCCATAGACCGTTTCCTCATCCCCATCAGGCTAAGTCAGAGAAGAAGCAGCAACACAATGAAACATTTTCAGAACCTTCTAAGAGGCTTACTTCATCTAAATGCTACAGTACTTCATTATAATAGGGCTGATTATATGTGGATATAGCTCAATTAAGCATCACCTCGGTAATGCTCTCCCTTTTGTTAACCAAACGTCATTGCACATGTTCATCAGGATGACTGAAGTTTACCCAGGAAGCCAAGTCAATTTTCTAGTTTTATATTTAAGTGAGCCAAGTTTAAAGAAATCATTTTAAAGCCTGAAACTAACTACTCTCTATTCACACTTGTTACTTCATACGTACATGCCTCAGTTGCTCACATACTGGTTACAAACACACACTGGCTGTATTACTTGACGAGTCCCTTCCAACCTTTTTCTGAATCTTACTCACAAAATCGTATGTTGAATCGTATGTTCAAATGTTGAACATTTGAAAAAAATGTTACCCACCTCCCCACCCTGTCATTTTTCCTCTATGCTAAGGAACTTTAATTGTATCTTTGAATTTCGGATTTTTCTCCTCTGCTCTTCTGTGACCTGTCTCCAGCTGGTGCCCATCTTCCTGGAAGAGCAGTACTCCAACTGGGCAAACCACTCTAGGCAAGCAGTTTAGCAATACCTGAGCAACAAATTACTTCACATTTACACATCCTAGAATCATCTTTTCTTTTCCTTTATTTTCTGTGACTCTACCATGTTCCCCTTCACCCATTTTCCACAAGACTTCACCATGTTGGATTTACCTGATTGATTACTCCTCTCTACCTGTACCTTGCCGTGTCACTATTGCACAGCCTCTTTTTTTTTTTTTTCCAGACAGTAGCTTCAATCTGTCATTTAGAATTCATATCTTCCCTTTAAGTATTGTGGAGATGTATTACTGTCATCTGTGCATTTAACAAGCATGCTCTCTACCCCATCTCCTAGGTGACTGATGAAAATATTCAGTAATACTGGTCTAAGACAGCCTCAGTATTTTGACTAAGGGTAACTGGCTGTGGCATTTCAGCAGTGCTTTAGCCTTGGATGATGTTTCTCAGGCCATCTTGAGTTTAAAATATCAAATTAGTCTAGAAGTCTCCATTCTGTTCTTCCTTGTTAAAGGCTGAGATCTTACCCTTTGTCATTTATACTGTGTGTCTAACACTAATTCAGTGAAGGCTGATTAGTAATTTCTCATCAGGATCCATTGCTCAGACATCATTTTCCCAGGAGCAGAAGAGTAACTCTTCCCTTGTGCATCCTATTACTGTTTTGTGTTGCTGTTTCTGTGCTTTGGCAGTTTTGATAATGTTCCTTCACATTCCTGTTATAAATTTATTCCATTTTTAATGATGGTCAAGACTTGATATGGCTGTTTGAATAGTGGGAGACTGCTGTGACCTGACAACACACACAATGTTTACACCATAAACAAGGGTGGCAACATATTTTCCACTCCTGCAAAAGCCCTCTTGCATGCAGCTAACAAAACAGAGACAGTGTTTGGCTCAACGTAAGCCTAATTGAAATAGATCCTTTTAAACATCAGCTAGAACAGTATTACACAGCATTTCAAAGCATTATATTACATTTCAATGTATTTTCTCTTTGCTCTAAGGCAGTTTCCTGAAAACATGCCATTGCTATTGGTCTCTCCCAAAAAGTTCTGCAGTCTGTTTGCATGGACCAGCAACTGCAAAGGCAGGCAGTTGTAATGAGGTTTTTTTCCAACATTCGCTTAAAACTTTGAGACATCTGACTGTACAACGACGTGATCTTTCAAGTCATTTTGTTGTACTCTCATTACGCACATTCACTGTTTCATAACTCTTCTGTTATCAACACACAGTATGTGGATCATTTCAGATGGTTCTGCAGATTGCAGCTGACCTATCCCACTTGCAGCAAAAGAACCTGCCTATATATACCTATGTACATATTTTTGTGTGCACACACACATATATACACTTATTCATACATGAATACATACACACACAAATGTAGAGGTTTATGTACACGTATACAGACACACACACTTGCGTATCACACATGCATACACATTTTACCTCCTAGGAGTTTTCTTATAATACAAATATTGTATTGCTACCTGACAGCTTGAACAGAATACTCTTCTGAAAATTCACTCGTCAGCTAATTATACAATAAATCATTATTTCGAGTCTAGAAGGAGGAAAGGATTAGGCTTAAAAATTCACAAGAAAACAACTCAAGCTATGCATCCATGAAAATAATCAAGCAGGGATTTTTCAGTGACAGCCAAAGTGAAGCAGGCATGCATAACACCAGAAAAGGAAAAAGTATGGAGGCTGATCTTTGATACAAACCACCACCAAAATTCACCCCTAAAGGCCAGTTAAACTCCTTGTTCACTTTTAGACTAGGATTCCTGTGGAAAGAATGTTTCCTCCTCTGGGCTTGGTGCTGACCCTCTGCACAGAGGGAAATTTCACCATAGGATGACCATCAAACCATTGCAGTCACACGCTGCTGTAGGAGCACCTCAAAGGAGCATATTCAGGCTAGGCATCTCATATGCATCAGCTGGACTGGTTGGAAAACAGTGACAATTTAATGTCTCTGTATATTAATGAAGAAAAAGACCCTTCAAGTACTTAATTACACCAAAAAAAAAAAACCCCAAAAAAAAACCCAAACAACCAACCACAACACAGAAGTAACACTGTATACTTTGGGCACTTGTCTACAGCGTGGGGCAAGAGATTCAGGGCTGTTCTACCCAGTCAGGAGCCAGGGCTGGATGCTTGCTTTCTCTCTAGGTATATCCTTCACAGCCAGAGAGAACAGGGTCTTCTTCTTGGTCCCTCCCTGGTCCCAAACGAAACTACAAAACTCTTTCAGTTTTGACAAAAACAAACTGCCAAAATCTTTCAAACAGCTCTATCTACATGTTTCTTCCAGTGCAGCATGAAGGAAGACTTATCTCCTTCACTGGACTTTGACTTTGGCTCATATAAGCAGGAAAAGAGGAAACCACAGTCACATGAGATTTAAAATACTTGGCCTCTTGGTTTCTGCAAAGACAGGTCTCATCTGTCAAAAGCAGTCATTTATATTACCCAGAACAAACTTGGGTCAGTGGGAATATTTGTAGGCTCACATCTGTGCAGCAACAAAGAGATTAAAATACTTCACTGGAGTGGCTATAAGACCTTCAACAACTTTGATTTCTCTGACCTTTTCTTAGAAAGTTTCTGTGAGATGCAACTCCCTGGAATATAAACTGAGGAATTAAAAATGCAGGTTCATACATGCAACCTCTGAATATTATCTTTAGAAGGTAGAAAGGGAAACGAGTAATCTTTAAGTGTAAAAACAATGTTATGGTTAATTAAATAGAAAAAAAATCCTTGCCATCCTCAGTATAATGTTGACATTTCATTTTATTTTATTTTAATGTGAAATAGGCATTCCCCACAGGAGGCCCAGGATTTCCAATTATAAAGAGAGAAAGAACATTTTAACATTTTATGTTCTCATAAATCTGAAAGTTTGGCAGTGGTGTCAAACTCCTAAAAACCTCCAAGCTTTCAGACTGAACAGAGCATTCAAGATCCTCAGACTTACCTCAAAATGGATGGTAAGCCCATTCATGCATTATTGGTATGGAAAATTTCCTCATGCAAACCAAATGATCGGAACACCACCCATTCTTTCATCACAAAGAGAAACTGGATGCATTTGAAATAAAAAGCAAACAGAGCCATTAGCAGGCAAAGCTAGGAAGCCTGGTTTCCAGTAAGTTTTGACCCAAGGCTGTCCATACCTCTGTGCTCTCTATGGATTTTCCAAGGCTTTTCCCTCCATGGGGCATGTGTGGAGATTTGTCATACCTGACCAGCCACCTACTCTCATGAAACTACTAAGAAATAATTATTTTGGAAACTTCTCTCTCATCATCAAATGACCTTAAAATTTAGAGTCACAAGTTAATTGGGAGGGAGAGAAAGAAAGGCATAGTACCAGACACAGCACCATCACACAACTTTCATCTAGTTTTCAATGGGGATTTAGGGAGCCAAATGAAAAATTACAAGCGCTGTCCATATTTACCAAACCATAGAAAACCGAGACTACAGCCTGAGCTAACACTGTACATTCAATTCACCGGGTTTGTTTAAGAATCCTGAGTCTCAAAAAAGTCTCCTGATCGCAGTCTCACACTGCAAATAGTAAACAGCTGAGCCCACATAATTACATTCACTCCTCCCTTGCCTTCCAGATCCACCACGGAATATTATTTCTCTTTCCCACAGAACTGTCTGGGCTCTCCTGCCAGCTTTGTGCAGCATCAGCAGCAGCTCTAGCAGACAAAGGAAGAGAGTCCCTGCTGGCAGTGTAAGACCAAGGCAAACCTTGGGTTTCACCTGTTTGTAGAACACCTGAGACCCGTTCAGCAAAGCAGAGGAGAAATCTCAGGGTGCTGGCAGTAGCTGCATAGCCCCAGGCTGTTGGGGCTGTCACCAAGGTAAAATGAGACCTTTTCCAATTTCTGGGATTCAGCTAGATGCCCGGAAGATTCATTTACTAATATGGCTGACCCTACAACTACCCCTTTTACCCTTGCACCTCTACTGCAATCCAACTTCTGCTGCACCTCTGGGCTCACCTGGGGAAGGAGCTTTGCTGTTACATCCAAATCATCAGCCTTGTGGGGCCTTGGCCACATGGTCCCTGCCAGGCTGAAACCCCTTTCACCGCTTCCCACCACATGAGTCAAGTGACTGCCACCAGGAAAGGCAACCAGGTGCAGAAATGCCTGCATGCTCCATGCCCCAAAACTGACCGCAAATGACTTTCAGAAAGGAGTTTCAGCCTGAAAGGAAATCCACATCTTACCAGTTTCAACAAACTTTGCTCCTGAGTTAGGAACGTGGTCACAACAATCAATACGAGAGTTTTCCCTACTGGACCTTGCTGTTTCTCTTTTTCTTTTATGTCACTAAATTCAATGTGCCTGATTTAAAGGGCAGTGATTTGAATTTGCGTGATGTCCTGCTTATTAGTGCCCTTTAAGTTACAGTGTGCATAGTGAGCTTAATTGCCAGACAATGTTGGGAAATCAAAATTTTCCAAAAAGCAGTAAGTGTTAAAAATGAAAACGGGATGTTTAACTAACAAATTGAATTTTAGAAATGTGAGTTATTAACTGAAGAAGTCACTCAACTTATAGTAGTCTTAATGATAACAGCTCTATTATTTTTTTAAATCCATATATTGTTAGCCTTGCATCAGCTAATAAATTAAACTGAACAGCAAGATTATCATAACCACTAGCAACCTTTCCTAAGAGAGGAAGAAGAAATGCAAAACCAAAATGCACCAACTAGGAAGATTAACATTAGCGTAATGGAATATGCACTTGGAGCAATAGCCACTGCTTCAAAGAAACTCTGAACTGTATGAACATCCATGACATTCTCACCTCAGAAAAGTCAGCCAGACCTATGTAACTCAAGAAGAAAACAGACCATATGATGAGATGTGAAGGGGACCAGGCCAACAGACCAGGATGAGAGATCCTCACTCACAGAACAGCGGTGTCAGTGCTCTGTGGGTCACTCATGGATATCAAAAGAGCTTCTGTTACTAACGAAGTTTTGCTGGGTTTGGGTTTGTGGTTGGGGTTTTTTTTTCCCCCCCCCGGAAGAAATGATTGGGTAGTCTTTGTTTCCAGAGCTGAACATCCTGACTTGCTCTACTGAGCTCCACAGGAAAAGAATCACTTATTACCAGAACACCCTTACAGGGACAGTCCCTAAGTTGTTACAGGAAGTATGTAAGAAATACCTCCATCACGTCACAATAAACTAATGGTCCAAGGTGCCACTCATATTGGAAAAATGAGACAAATCAAGATAACACTGAAATAGTTTTGAAAAAAGGAAATCAAAATCCAGTCAGGCCTCCATGCAATAGAAATTCCTCTAAGCTCAATAAGGAATTAAAAATCTCCTTTGTGAGAACAGCAACAGCCAGAAGTCTGACAAAACTTCTGATATGCCTCACCTGTAGTCAGGGTGCACTGAGAGGTGGACAAAACCAAAGTTCTGCTCATGTCAAGACAACATGGCATACAGATCACTGATAAATATTAAAGTACATAGTCTGTATTTGGTTACTGATGTCACGGAGAATTCCTCCTTAACACAAAGGAAGTGCAGCTGGTTAGAGCGCAATAACTTCCTATTTTATGAAAATAAAGAGAAAAGAATATACTACCTGGAATAATGTTATTTCTAAGCTCTTCAAATAGTAGTAACACAATTCAAGGAAATATGACTTTTGCTGCTTTCCTTCTGATAAAACCAATATATATCTTATTGCTTACTTTGTTCTCAATAACAAAAAGTTGGTAAACATCTTAGCATCATCAGAAAGGTTTCAGACATGCAATTCTATCCAAGATTATCCACAATTTCTCAGGGGAAAACACTGAAAGTGTCTGCACCAATACTGGCAGAGTCTGATTTTAATAAATTAAATGTTTCTCCTCTGTGTATGCTCACACTCTAATAAAACACATATGGAAGACAGTGAAAATACTCAGAGAAACAAAATTTCCTTTGATGATGATTCATTGAAAGCAAAATCAAATCTGTTATTAGCCATCAGACTCTAAATGGGATGAATGAATGCCTGGGATTTACATGGCACTTCGAATCTTCAGAGTACTGTAATTAATTATTCTTGTGCTGTGTGGCATAGTTTTCACGCAAAGCTCTTTTAATGTCCAACTAGACATTAATTCTAATGGCTCCGTTCCTCGGCTGACATAGTTTGGTGAAACTCTGTTCTTGTGTCTAACATACATGAAGAACAGGTTTGTACTGAATGCTGAAGTGACAGAAACAATACCTTTATTTCATTTTTTTGCCTGATGCTTTTGATCAAAACCTTTAAAAGTACTCTAAGGTTAGGATTTTTTTAATAAGATAAAGCTCCAGAGGGAGCCCATGCACAAAGCAAATATATATATATATATAAACTCTTCCAGAATAATAGTGAAACTTCATGCAGAACTTCCTTTAAATTGATGTTTCAAACCTATCTTTATTAGGGAATGATAAGTTTTGACTGTATGGAATAATCCTCCAAAGGTTTTTTACATAAGAGGGCTTAATTTTTTTTTCATTTAGTGTACATATGCCAATAAATACAAAGCCTGCTATAATGGAAAAAATCTTTTACTCAAATTCAGAAGATTTCAAGATTGCCTGTGGTTAGGTTTTCATAGGAGACAAGAGACAACCAAAGAAACTATGAAAATAACAGTAAAATCATAGAAACATTTAGGTTGGAAAAGACCTTTAAGATGATCAGGTCCAACCATAATCCTAACACTGCGAAGTCCACCACTAAACCATGTCGCTAAGTGCCACAGATCCTTTAAATATCTCCAGGGATGGTGACTCCACTACTTCCATGGGCAGCCCGTTCCAATGCCTGACAACTCTCTCAGTGAAGAAATTTTTCCTAATATACAGTCTAAACCTTTTCTGGCACAACTTGACATTTTCTTTCATCCTATCACTTGTTGTTTGGGAAGACAGATTGACAACTCACCTCACTAGAATCTCCTGTCAGGGAGCTGTAGAGAGCGATAAGGTCTGCCCCGAGCCTCCTCTTCTCCAGGCTTAACAACCCCAGTTCCCTCAGCCGCTCCTCACAGGATTTGTGCTCCAGACCAGCTCCATTGCCCTTCTCTTGACACGCTCCAGCACCTCAATGTCCTACTTGTAGTGAGGGGCCCAGAACGGAACACACTATTTGAGGTGAAGCCTCGCCAGTGCCCAGTACAGGGGGATAATAACTGCCCTAGTCCTTCTGGCCACACTGTTCCTGATACAGGCCAGGATGCTCTTGGCCACCTGGGCACACTGCTGGCTCATATTCAGCTGTCAGCCAACCCCCCCAGGTCCTTTTCTGCCGTCCTTTTCTGCCTGACAGCTTTCCGGCCACTCGTCCCCAAGCCTGTAGCGCTGCCTGGGGTTGTTGTGACCCAAGTGCAGGACCTGGCACTTGGCCTCATTGAACATGCAAGTGGCTTTGGCCCATTGATCCAGCCTGTCCAGACCCCTCTGTAAAGCCTTCCTACCCTCAGGCAGATCAACATTCCTGCCCAAGTTGGTTCATCTGCAAACTTACTAAGGGTGTATTCAATCCCCTCATCCAAGTCGTTGATAAAGATACTGAGCAGAACTGACCCCAGTACTGAGCCCTGGGGAACACCACTTCTGACCTGCTGCCAATGGAATTTAACTCCAATCACCCTGAAAACAATTGGTCTTACCATCAAAGACTGACACAAGGCATTAAGTATCTCAGCCTTTTCCTCACTTTTGTCACCATGTTTCCACCCACATCCTACAAAGGATGGTGGTTCTCCTTAGCTCTCCTTTTGTTGCTAACATATTTATAGAAATATTTTTATTTTCTTTTATAGCAGTAGCCAGATTATGTTCTAGCTGGGCTTTGGCCCTTCTAATTTGCTCCCTGTGTAAATTCACGATATCCCTGTAGTCCCTCCTGAGTTGCCTGCCCTTCCTCCAAAGATCATTAGCTCTCTTTTTTTCCTGAGTTCAATCCAAAGTACTCTGTTCAGCCAGGCCAATCTTATCCTCCACTGGCTTGTCTTTTGTACATAGGGATGGCCTGCTCCTGCACCTTTAAGATTTCCTTCTTGAAGAATGTCAATCATGCCAACTTTTCAGGGGAGAAGCCCTAATTCCTATGTGACCATTCTCAGGCACTTCTGTGGTTTCTAGCACATCAATAACCCTTGTGTCTGCTGCCACGTGGATCTCTATCCCCTACCTCCACCGAGATGTCAAACCAAATGACCTCGCTAACACACCACCCATCAAACATTGGAGTGCTGCCCCCAGGCTCATGTCTAGTGAGCTCGGTTTCCCCCTTTCCCTCTTCTAACCTGGTTTAAAGCTCTTTTAATGAACCTCACTAAATCCTGCACAAAGATCCTTTTCTCCCTTTAAGACAGGTGTACCCCAGCTGTTGCCAGCTGGCCTCGTGTCATTTAGACCAACTGATGATCAAAACCCCCAGAATTTTGCCAGTGACACCAGGCTCGGAGACAGGTATTGATATGCTGGCTCTTCCTGTTTTTCCCTCATCACTCCCTGCAACTGGAAGGATAAAGGAGAACATTGCTCATGCTCCTTCCCGAAGGCCCTGAAGTCTCTCTCAATTGCCCTCAGACTTCTCGTTGCAATCTCATCACTGTCTACCTGAAAAATGAATAATGGATAATAATCCGAGGACCATAACATACTGCTAAGGAACACATCAGGGTGAAGCAGACGTACGGTAGATTTCCATTTCTCATCCCTAGAGAATTTTTCCATTAAATATACTTTACATCCTATTCTCACTGTATCTGTTTCTATGTGACTCAGCTGTTTTCACTGGCGCACTTCTTATTTCTCTTT
>NW_010258566.1:51546-94581 GCF_000690775.1 Eurypyga helias
CCCTCTCCATAAAGATCTTCCACTCCAGCTGTTTTCCCTCACTTGAAATTAAAGAACCTGCGCCTCTACTGAGATTCCTCTTCATTTCTTCCCTTTCACAGCAGACGGAGAATTCAAGCCACTCTTGTGACTTAATAAAAAGGTTAGCCCAAAGAGGAAAGGTCAAGAATAGTGAAACGGTGAAAATAGCTGGAGAATTCAGACAGGCAATGCCAAAATTACATTCCCCTAAGAAGTGGAGGTGAGGAGGAGTTTGAGGTAGGCAGAGAGTACAGGAGCACAAGTGATCTCCCTTCAGAGCTGTATTTTCCTTCTAATTAGCACTCACAGTTTGAACCCTGGCAAAACAGATGTCCAGACCTCTCTTGATGTCAGCTGCTTACCTTTTCAGGTGTACTATTTTATAAATTTTTTAATACACTATTTGCAGACCACTTTCAGAGTCCTCCAGGACAGCAAAGCCTTAGGCATGCTCTACAGCCTACAAAAACTCCTCTCAACTTGTTTATACAGAATTTGTGTCTCTTGCAGTTTTGTTTTGGGTTTTTCTTTTTTTTTTTTTTTTAATTCTGAATCATCACTGTCTTCCCCGACCAGCTCACTCACAAATTCCCATTAAAGCTCCCGGTGGGAGCCCATTGCCACAAATGTGGTTTGTTCCCATAGAGATGAAGGATTGGTGTTTTGACTTCCATGTCCAGGAAGGAAGCCTGCAACTACCCCTACTCAGGGCAGAGTATTGTGATTATTATTTGAGAATATCATTCATCAACACATTTCACAACTTTCTCTTTCCCAAATTCTTCTTCCTCAAAATTCATCCCCTGGCCACATGACCACAGTATATCTTGCCCTATACTGGCAAAAGAGACAAAAGTACCATAAAACTGGAACAAGCATGTCAACCCCATGGAGGGCAGGCTACTAATAAAAACTCCTACATTAATCAGTTTGCAGAAAAAATGCTAAAAGACAAACCTGCTTTACATTCATTCTAAATTGGGGAGGGGGAGAAGGATAACACACACTCCCTCCACCCAAAACAAAACCACACCAAAACACCAACATCCCATCCATTTGCATTCGCATAATGTTATTCCTCTTAATCACTGCAAACATTATCACCTTCAGGAAAACTGAAGCTGGAGACAGCGAATGACTTGCCCCAGACTAAATGTACATCAGGGAAAGAACCAAGAGCAGAATTTTAGAGTTACTGCCTCCAGACCTGGACCTGAGAGCACTGCTGATCCTACCAAGATATCTGGTTCCTCTGTCTAAAATTACCCACTATTGTTACCATTTAGCTAGAAACTGCAAATCCCCCCAGCAACTGGACTTAAAATATACAATTCTGTGTACAGGTTCCCTTCCCACTATTAAAAGTTTTTCCAGCCTTAAACACTCCGGTGGCCTTCCATTTTATAGGCATTGCAGGATATCAGCCAGCTAGGGTAATAGTATTATGAGGATTTTAAATGCCATGCTTTTGGTGAAGTGCAGAGACACACGAACATACAGATGAACTGAAGTAATTCTATTGCTCAGTTTCATTTCGGAGAGCCACAGGGAAAAAGAAAAAGCTACCTGAGTGAAGAATGGAAATATTTGTGAGTTTGACAGAGGAAGCATGATTAAAATGCACTGAAGCTGAAATAACAACTAAACTCTATCAAGAATAACTCTCACGAACTCATACCACAAGTGTCGCATTTGTAATCCAGGTAAGAGTGTATAAAACCCATCTTGTCTCAAGGCACATCTTATAACATGTGGCCATTACCATTAAAAAGATATCCCCCAGAATATCCCATGAGACAAGACGAGGCAGAATAGCATATCAGAGTATCTCCAAGTAACCAGAAGGAATTTAGTCCTGCCAGCAGTGCTCCAACATAACCATAATCTCTCTGATCTCTTGCAGAGAAACTCTCCCCTACATCTGCTCAGAATTTTTACCCCAACAAACCAGTTTCCTGCCAAGAGACTGTCTTAGAAATAAGGATCCCAATTCCTCAGGTGCCCTGGGGATAGCGAGAAAACAACTCTATGCTCCAAAGAATGAAACATCACACACCTGAATCAAGGGACACGTCAGCCAGGAAATAAGTTGTTTCCTTTATTTCAAGAGTAGCAGTCAATTGAAAAATAAATAAACAAATAAAGTTAACATGGAAAGAAAGACAACTAAAATGAAAAAGTACTTTTTAAAGTTAGATTCAATTCTTTAAAACAATATTAAATTTGAAATATTTTATTTTGATTCAAAGTGGTGGTAGGGTTTTTTTTTTACCCCAGGACTCCTTCTTTCAGAATAAACTTTTACATCTCAATGCTTTGCTTTGATAAATAATGTAATGTTGTATTTTACTGGAGAGTTTCCCCAAGGACGAGTATTCATCCAGTTGTATTTGTCAGAATCCTAAAAGGCCAGTTTACTTCAGAACTCACGGCATTGTTTTAAAAACTGAACATGGCAATGGTAATTGCAAAATGGCAATAGTAATTAAACCAGCAAAAGTATAGGCTATATATCACTAAACATTTTTCAGCAAGGAAGTGTATTATATTTGGAAATATGTCTCCCAAGTCAAGCAATGAAAGCCCCACCACTTGAATCAATTGAGACAAACACTTGAAAACGTGCCATAAGCAACAATCACGCACCAGCCAAGCAGACGGACAAGATGATCTTTTAGGTTCTTTGCATCTCTAAAATCTAGGGAACAAACCAGTGCTGCCATAAGGAGCAGGGATGCCAACAGGCATACCTTGTCTACCAGAGCTCCAGTTAGCCCAGAGAGAAACCCTGCGAGGGGTCCAGGATTACACCCCCGTAGCAGCAACTGAGGATCCTACCGGTGCCCAGGACAGCTCTGAACCACGTTGCTTGCTCGGGACTGGCTAACCAAGGAAGTGTTGCGAGGCATAACTCAAAACAGGCTGTAAAACTCCCCCCAAAGATGGGAAAGACTCATCCAACAGCTACACTCTTCCTAATAACCAGGGAAGCTACTTCAATAATTGTCTGGCTCTGTCTACAGAGGCTGTGGTGGAAATCATTCACTGAAGAGTTTTGCAACCAGAGGTTCGGCGCATGCTGGGTCTCACCCTTGTGCCTGTTCAACAGGAGATGAGAACATCACCCCGGTATTTTAAGTCTGAAGGGGTGCAAAATGTAGGCTCCGAAGCCTCAGCCTGGTAGGCTGTGGTCCTTGCAGTAGGCGATAGCAGAGCCAAGTTCAGAGCTCCTGGGATAGTTTCAGCTTTCTGTATTTCAGCACACCTACCACATCCTCTGCGCACTTCTCCAGGTGCCAGTGTGGACATCAAACAGTTCAAATACAACTTTTTAGAGAAACTTTCAGGCTAGAATCAGTTAAGCTTCTCACCGCAACTGCTTTCATGAGTGTGCATGAAGGAGAAGAAATGCTCTGCAATTTGATATTCCCCAAATCAATGCCATTTACATGTCTTCATTCACAGAATACTACTTCTGATTTTTTTTTATATATATATGGTTTACACTACTATCCATAAAAATCTTAGCTCAACACTGGTCTTCATTTATCTTCCTTCTGTTCTTCCAAACGCCAGAGAAAATTTCTCAGTCAAAAGATAACCTGTCTCCTTTTTTTTTTTTTCTTCATTTCTACATGGTTTCTGAACACCTGCTCTTTATGCCGTACTGCAAAACACTAGGCAATTAAAAACTTAGAGAACAAGGGAAAACAAAGCTTGTCTCCGTACGGGGAATTATACATTAGACAGTAATAGCTACACTGCAGCCATGAGTAAGTCGTTAATTTATGTGTGTATTCAGCGTTAAACTACAAAAGCCAAAAATTACTGGGATTTTTATGTTTAGACTTTAAATCCAAAAGTGAAGAAATTCAAAAGCAAAGTACCCATGGCAACCTTAATTCTATTCATCTTGCCCTCTGATGCAGCGCTTGTTCAGTGATTACACATTCCTGAGTAAACCTATATCTCTCAGATACCATAAAGCAAGGTTAAAGAATTCTTAAAATTAATAAAGTCCTCCAGTATAGTTGTAAGATTTACAGCTACAGGCATTCAAATGTACTTTTTTTTTTTTTTTTAAATGAACTGCCTTGATTTTTTGAAGGAAATAAATGTAAACTGCCAGTAAAGTATTTTCAACTCATCTATTACTTTTTTGCTCTTCTTAACATACACTTTTTCACATTTTTCTCAGTCTCTCCATGTGAGAAATGGGTAGCATATTACTCATTTTACTTTCTGATGTTTAGCTGCTGCTTCTCTGCTAATGCTCCAATGAAAGTTGAAAAATGCCATTTATCACGATTATTTGCAGGGGTAGTCCTTATTTTTCCCTACTAGAATGATTTGTATAGACATGTATATCTCAAATGTCATCATACAATGTTATGAGAGTCACACTGTAAATTTCCAGGCATTTTACTATTTATTTTTAACCTAACTTTCTAATAATAAGCAGCTTACGAGCATAGACAGCTTATGAGCATGTCGTAAACTTGCCAGCATAGACGGCTCATGCTGTCTACCCAGTAAATGTGTAAACTTTCAAGTCTTCCCTCATCCTTTGAGCTCAATGGCTAATTTCACCCAGGTTTGAAAGAGGAGGATATAAGCCTCCAATATAATGGACTTCCTACAAGTTTAATGGAAAAATGGGCAGGCTACAGAAGACAGATGCGAATTAACACTGCAAGTAACACCCCAGAAGAAAAGCAAGTAGAGCAGAGCCCCCTCCCATTCTGCTGTACAGCAGCCAGGTGGCATTAACATACTGGCTAATGCAAAGCTCCAGGTTAGCCAGGGGGTTGTTGCAGCGGTGTGGGGAGGAAGATCAAACCCTTGTATATTTTCTCACTGGCACTGTACTCTAATGCTCCCAACAGGCAAGGTTTGCCAGCCAGATCTCAATGCCATTTCCCCTGAAAACCGCAGTGCCTCTGAGGATTGACAGCTGTGGCCTGGAAACATCCCACCCAAGGGATGTTGTACACAGTGGAAGCATTAGTCTTGCGACTTGGCAGCAGTAATGGGACTGTTAACAGTGGCCAGTTAATGCACTCTGAAAAGGGGCTGCAGGGGAGCAGATTGCAGAGCTGCTGCAGCCTTCAGCCTTCCTGACGCACATGGCAATGGGAGGAGAACCACTGCTGGGAGCATTTTCCACTCACACCGAACCGGAAAGCGCGTTACCTTTTGCAGTGACTTGCTTCTTTACACCATAAAGGTGATGCAGCTGCATGTCATGAACACAGTGAAGTTCTACAAATGGTTTTGGCGAGCTACATAGGGCACTGGCAACCTTCTTGGCTCTGTGCACGCTGCCCCAAGCTAGAAAGGTGCTAGATGAGCTCCAAGCCCCAGAGGATCCAAGTAATCTCTTAAAGGCAGCCTACCCCAGCACCCTTCACAGCGGCACTTGAGGTACTTCTTTTGCTGCCTGCTGGCACAGCAAGAGCACTAGTAGTTTCTGGTGCATTAAGGACCTGTTATCTTGCTTCAAGCTCAGGAAAAATGAGAAGAACCTGCTCAAAATCACACTAGGAATTTCTGGAATCACAGCATACTTCTGGCTGCTCTGCAGAGGCAATGTGCAAGCACTAATACCAGTTCCTAACCTAGCATAACTGAGAATCTTAACCAAATGCCATTAACTCGCCTTTTTTTGCCCTTTCTCAAAACTAAACAAACAAAACTCCACAAAAACAAAACAGACAAAAAAAAATCACAAAACAAAAAGCACGATCTCCTACTACATATCACACATTAGACTAAATAAGAAACAGAGTAACACCTTTTTCTTCTCTTACTATTTATTTATGGTAAATAAAATACTCCTCAATTTTAACTTTGGTTACAATCTAGGTTACAACTGAAAAGTATTCCTTGAACACCTGATGCTTCACAAGACTCAGTCACAGTTTATGGTCTATAGCAGCGTTGCCCTGGTATCTCAAGGCACACTTATATGGTCCTGTCCATGAGAAAGAACGTCTGATACTGAAAAGATTCTGGGTGAAACTTTACACAGGAAGATTTCAGTTCTGCCCAGAATCAAGATTTCACCTGAGATTATACTCTGCCACTTCTGTCCTCTACAGCTTAAGCTAAAAGCCCTTTATGTGCTGCATGAAAGTGTGGCCCCCCCAGGGCCTACAAAAATGCTGGGGGGGGGGGACTTTTTACAAGGGCCTGTAGCGACAGGACAAGGGGAAATGGGTTTAAACTGAAAGTGGGGAGATTTAGAGTGGATATCAGGAAGAAGTTCTTCCCGGAGAGGGTGGTGAGGCACTGGCACAGGTTGCCCAGAGAAGCTGTGGATGCCCCATCCCTGGATGTCTTCAAGGCCAGGCTGGATGAGGCTTTGAGCAACCTGGTCTAGTGGAAGGTGTCCCTGCCCATGGCAGGGGGGTTGGAACTAGATGATCCTTAAGGTCCCTTCCAACCCAAACCATTTTATGAATACACCTTACCATATATCAGACAGTAAATGAGACCGTGGAGTACACAAAGAGAAACCCATTCCCCTTCTTTTAGCTCTGAGCCAACCAGTGATTCTGAGGTTGTATGAAGTCATGGTATATCTTCCAAGAGGACTACGTGTGGAAAGCAATGCAAATGAAATTCTGTGTACCCAGACACATTTCTCTCCCTCTTGATAACAAACACATGGGGCCAATAATGCCTTCCCCATCTTTCTCAGAGCTCTAGCTGATGCACAAGGAACAGCTGGTTACTGTTCACTTTACCCACTGGAGATTGACCTCAGTGGTCCTACACATAGGTGACAAACAGGCTCAGAGATGTGAGGTGTCTGTGGAGGTCACAAGCGGTGACCCACGAGTGGCAGGGACACGGTGCTGGATAGTAAAGCAAGCAGCACAAGAACCCCAGTGAAGGTGAAAAGGGAAGTATCTGCCCAAAGTCTTTCAGCGGGGTGGTCTGCTGGGAGAGCATGCAGCAGAGGAGTGTGAAAGGCAGCAGCAAGGAGAAATTCAAAGGGTCAAAACCAGGACAGCATGCAGAGAGTTAAGCTAGTGTCAGATTTAAATCCTCGCTGCACTTTGTGGTTTCCTCAGCCTTGCCCAGGGATTGTCCATCAACTGTGCACTGTCTCAGGAAAGGGAACACAACAGCTCTCTAGGAATACAAGAAAACATGCTTCTCCCACAAAACACAGAGTCTATGGCTCTCCAGCAAATGCATAACACTCAGCAAATGACTCGGCCCTGACCATTGGGAGGTTTATCATATTCAGCTCTCCCAGCAGCAGTGCCATTCACGTAAGCAGCAGTGACAATCTTTTGAGATGCTTTTGTTCCCATTTGGAAAGGGCGATGCTGCTGGCAGCTCTCGCTGGAGCGAGGCACCAAACTCTGCGTGCATCACGCCCATGCTCTCACTGGAGAAGCAGCGCTTTCCCAAAACAGCCTGAGAGGGAAGCTCATGCATCTTCCCTGCTAACCATATAGCTGGCCCATAAAGTGCAGCCGCGGCTGCTAGTGTAGCTGCAGCCCATTCCTCTAAAGCTCCAATAAAGGAAGCATTGCGTGTGGAGAGAGATGTCCTGCAGATGAGGCAGCGCGGAAGGGGGCCGCCTTGATTAAACTAGGTTGTTCTGCTGAGAAGCCCTCAATGCACTCTCTTGGTTATGGCTCTTAGAGCTGCAGCAGGGTGACGTGAATTGCCTTTTATCTAATTGGAAAACACCCACAGAGTTTAGAAGTACTCATTTAGACAGGCAAATCAATAAAGGAAATGGTAAGCATGAGAATACAGCGCGACTATAGTGCCTGTGTGGGTCCTATATGCCTTTGCTTAATAAAGATTAACTCTTGCCAGTTTGCAGCAATGCCTAGACTTGAATAATAGCAAAACTGGTAGATTCTACCCTATAATGTCAAGGAATAGCTAACCCTTATGCAAGAGAGTAAGACTTTTGTTAAAGAAACGGGAAATTTAGAAGACACTGCAGAGAAGAAAGAGGAGAGGAAAACCTCATATGAATTTAACAGTTCTGAAGCTAGCAACCAGATCAAAAGTTACTTTTCTGTTAAAAGGAAAAAGGAGAAAAACCTGGTTTGCAAAATAGGAAGAGCAACACTGGTATTTCCATAAAAGTCTGCTGTTGTGAGAAAAACTGCAATTAAAGTAATGAGCAGAAGCGATTCCAGTTTTTTTAACTTTCAACTTCCCTTGTCCTTTTACCTACACCCTCATCAGTGGCTGTGCAAATCCCCACTTACAGAGCCACTCCAAAAACACAGGACTATTAAGAATAGTTATTTTGTTGTTAAAAAATTCTCCAGGTTTCAAGCAAAAAACAGTAGAATACCCACAATTCTTACAGTTACTTAGTTTAGGATTAGTTTTGTTGTTCTTATTTCTCTTTGGCTTTCCTTCCCTTAAATCTCCAATCACTTTCACAACATGCTTATGCTGAGTAGCTTCAGGCAGCTGAGAAAAAAAATCCTGTTTAGCAATGTAAGTATCTCTTCTCCCACTGTTACTAATAGGAGTTCTGTACATAAATCACAGCATGCACCAAAGGGGAAACAGATCCTGAAGCCTACGACTGTCTTTACCCACTACTTGATTCTCTTCTCATTTACACCAATATATTGGCCTCGGGGGAGTGCTTCTGACATGCCTCAGTCAGTCAGAGGAGAACCAGGCCCATAGGATAAGAACAGAGAAATTGATGTCTTAGTCTGCTGGAAAAATCCAGAGAGAGAGTTCTGAGTATCACAGGTTGACTCCTGATGGCTTCTCAGAAGCATGGGACAGGTTGGGATTCATGCTACATATTCAGCCATCTTTACCTCATCATCCCTTGCCCCTGCCACGGGCTGGCCAACCATACCTGCAGCCCTCCTGCATGTATCTCACAGAAGTACAGATAACCTGATATTTCCTTGCTGGGGTGACAAGTGTTTAGGACAAGGTCTTGGAGGCAGTAGGCAGGACTGACAATAGCTTCATTCCCTGTATGAACCACTGCATGACAGAACACGAGTCAGCACACCTCTTGTTGCATCAAGGGCATCTTTTGCAGTATAGGACTACTAAACCAGGATATCCTTTGCCTCTTTCTTAATTCTATTTGGAAATATCTAGAAAGTGTTCATGCAGTGTCCTCTCCAAGTTAGTTCCAGGGAAGGGGAACACACAAAGCAAAGGTACCCTGGCAGTTTTTATTTGCTGTTTGTTAGATGCCTCTGAACTGCCAGTAGCAGATGGGCTTCTTTTAACATCGCCTGGCCTTCATGATGCTTTCCAAAATATCTGGTCAGCCCAGGGTATTCCAAAGTGGGGCAGGAGGTAGTCTTCTCTTCTAAACACATGTAAGAGTTTGCAGAACAGGTTTCTAAAGCCATGGTTTCTTTTCCCTGGTGTGGGTGACTGGAGGCAGAACAATGTTAAGGGATGTTGCAAGGTCTCCAGAGTGAAATATTATGGCTAGGGGGAGTCTAATGGAACATACCTACAGCTGGAGTGGATCAGGAAGTTTCCAAGGAGCCCACAAACAAATGTATAAAGGTAATCTTTCCTGGGCAAGGTCTGTCAAACAACCCTTCATGGTCAGTGCTCTATATAGGTCTATTGGTATCAGAAATCACTACTCTGTTACCAAAAAAAAAAAAAAAATACCATCAGGACATTAAGTAAGGTTTATATATTGTAGCTATAGTTCTTTAGTTCTTGTTTCCTTTCAAACCAATGTTTTATTGCTCAACATAAACAAATAAAAACCAAACAGCTTCTTTCATACCTTTCGTTTGCACTTATGCTCAGTTGAAGAAGGAAATGCACAATAAAACTAATGGATTTTTTTTATGAGTTCCTTTTCTTTTTATTGACAAAGTGTATTTTAATAAGGACTTTACCTCCTCTTGCTTGATCCCACACTAAAGTCGTGATCCCATACTTCGGAGATCAGTCTGTTGTCATGGAAATGATCGTAATATCACAAAAAATGCAGTATTATGACTTCACTGCAGGATCAAGGAGAGAGAAAAAGACAGGCTTGTAAGGGATCAAGTCCTTAAGCAGCAATAGCCTTAGTTATTAAGACAAAGAAAGAGAACAACTATGAAAAATACATGCAAAGCAAATTCAATTCTGTTTTGCAATGTTCAAATAATATTTTTGCTAAAAAGCAAATGCTTTTTGAAGCACTAATTTAAAAGAGATCCTAAATGTCCAGTTTCTACTCTTCCAACCAGTAACCCCAATCTTATCTGAAATATGCTTTTTTGAATGAATACTGGTCATTTTTCATTCCATCCCTTCCCAGTGCCCACTCAGGACCTCCTTGCCGAGTTTGTAGTCCCATGTTATTAGTGAAAAGATTGATTCTTAATTCAAAGGAATTGTCACAATTGTAAACAGTCATTTAGTTCAGGTGGTGTGGATGGTGGGACAAGGTGATCTGCACCAGATCTTACCCTGAAATTAAAATAGCTCATGGCTGGCATAATATGAAGATCTGATAAGCTCTCTCTAAGCCTAAAAGTGCATACTTTCAGACACTGAGTATCCCAAGACTGTGTTTTACCTTTAAAGAGGTAAAAGTGAACTTTCACGTTCATTTTCACCCTCTGCTATAGCAATTCCCTATGCTGGTTGAGAATAATTTAAATTCTTACCCAGGATGCAGCCAAGGACTTCAGGGATCCTACCAGTGAAGGCTTTCTTAAGCCTTAACTGGCCAGGCCAGTTTGAAAAGCTACACATGCATTCAGAGGTGTAAACTTTGAGTCCTTCAGTTGTACCAAGCATTTGGTTAAACGTGAAACTTCATCAAGGGCCCCTCACATCCCAGCCTAGGCAAATTAAAGCCTAGGAGAGGAAAAGAAAAAAAAAAAAACACCACCAAATAAACCAACCCACAACATTGGTACTTCAAAAACTTTGTAGCTCAATGGGGCCTGCAAGATGGTGGGTGCTACTGTACCCTACTGTTGGAATTCCTGACAGAAGCAGCAACCTTACAAGAGTAATAGCAACAGACACATTTTGAAAAACTCTAGAAGAGAGTTGTGACCTTAATGTGTTTTCAGGCCATATTTGTTCTCGTGAGCTCTGTTCCAGTGACCATTTTGGTGGGTTACCTAAAGCTGGAGAAGAGGCGCTGCTGCAGAAATCAACTTTAGACTTTGAGCTTTAATGAGCATGACTTTCTCCCAAAATATGCCAACCTTGGCAGCTCTCCAAGAGCTCCTTTCCACATATCCCACATCAAACAGTTTCCCTCTGCAACCCTGTCTCAGGAAGAAAATAGGATTTACAGTGGTCACAGACAATACAAAAGGGGCTGGAAGAAAGATTAGGGAGAAAGAAGATAAAGCAATGGTTGAGGTAAGAGCGTTCCTTCATGGGTTCTCTCATTTTCTCTTAGACAAAAAGCTTATCTTTCTTCTGAACTCCAAAATGCAGATGCCATAAACTTGTGATTGTTTATGAATTTACATGTATACAACTCCGGTTCCTCCACGTTACTAAATATTCCAAGTGAGAAAGCCTAGAGCATCTGTACTACATACCTAAAGACTATTTATTCCCATTAGGAATTCACTGATTTTTTTGCCTCCAGATGTGTTTTAATCTGCTAGGAAGCCTCAGAATTCAGCAGATTAATGTGCTCTAAATGTCATTTGTTAAAGGGCACTGCTGCCAATGGTTCATTCACACTGCACAGATTTAATTACCTAAATGAAGTACCCTACAAGAAATATGTTGGGTTTGGTTGGTTTGGTTTTAGGTTTTTTGTGGTTGTGGTTTTATGTTGGGTTTGTTCTGATTTTTTTTTTAATAAAATTCCAGTTTATATTTTTCCTTTATAATCGAAATTAATTTCCCTAGCTGTTTTATTTTAGAAAACACCTGGAACAGGGCTATTATTTCAAAGAGATAATTATGAAATTAGAAAGATAACTATGATACTTATTTCTTTAATTACAGATATAAATAGAGACTATAACAGAGAAATTGCTTACAGACATCTTCCTGGATTGTGCTGGAAGAAAACTGCAGAATGTGCCGCTCATCTAATTCCAAGGAGACACGAATCAAGATAAAATGAAGAGGTTGCTAAATCTACTACTGAGTTCTGTCTGAAACTTTGATGATGCCCTTCTCTGCCATAGCCTTTTTTATGCAACCAGAGCAAAAATTATGAGGGTGGATTTTCTGGGGTTTTGTTTGTCTGCTTGTTGGTTGGTTGTTTTTTTAAAAAAACTTCCACAGGTTTTAGCGCATCATTGAAACCAAACAACAATACCTGCAGGTCTTACTGCAGAAAGCAGGACTTGTCTGATCCTGGAAGAAGCATAGTGGGATAAAAGCACAATAGCAGCCCATATCCTTTGACAGAAGCCTTAGCTACTTGCCTTTTTGAGGTAGAAAAGTTAAACCTACGTTGAAACTTCTACAGATAAAACAGTGGCAGCACCAGTTGCTATACAAAAGTGACCACATTAAAGGAAGGTAACACTGGAGGTTATTTAAAAGCAGACAGGATAAGCCCATCCCAGGAATAAAATGGATGCAGTCAATCTCATGTGGGACTAGAGGGTCTCCCGAGGTCTCTCCCAACTGTATGGCATCAGGAAAAGACAGTGCCTGCACCTCAGGGACCGGGGCCAGTGCAGCCCAGTGCAAGACACAGAGATGGCAGCATCACCACCACCAACCTGAATAGAACGTAGTTATTCACTATCCCTGTTCCAAGCCCTCTGTTATTTTAGCTGGCCACAGCAACAGCTATAATTAGGCACTTTTAACACAGTGCAATGCTTTTCAGAAATCAAGGCACTTCCCCCCCCACACACACAGAGAATCATGTCAAGGGGCAACTTACACAACTGCTGCCTGCTGACCCCGCTCTGACACGACTTGATCATTCTCTGTTATTGATCTCAGACCTTTTTTTCCCCATCCGTGACTCCCAAGCCACCTGCCAGGTAATAAAAATCTGCATCAAAATGCACAGCACACAGGATGCTGTGAGCCAGAAGCGACATTTATCTTGCAGACCTGGAAACCTGACAGTGTCGATAGGGGCCAGTTATCACAGCGTTGTTTGATCTTTCTGCTGAGGTTGTAAATAACTTCCACAGGCAGCCGAATGGGGATAGAAAGAGACACTCTGGCACATTAACTATAAAAGCAAGGTGCTGCTGTGTCGGTGGCAGAAGACATTGTTAAGCAACATAAGCAGCCCCTGCTGTCTACAAATCTCTGAAGACTCCCGCAGTTCCAAAGGGAAGGTTTAGAATGCTGCATTTTCCTTGCACCATCATTCATTTGATCTTTTTCTTTTAGCGTATTGCTGTCCATCAAGGTCTGTGTTAGGATGCATGCCCAACACAAAATGGGTTAATGGGACCCTATAAGGATATCTGACATTTCAAGCCCAGTCTCACTCATACGGGAAAATTCTGTATCCCTTCCCTCTCTCCAAACCACATCTGAGCCCCGTATGCCACCAGAAGCAAATGAACCCACTGAGTGTGGTAACAGCATGTTTGGCTATAGAGATCTGCTCCTTTTCCCACCTCCTCCTTCCCCCACAATGTGTAACTCCAGAGCATGCCTCGCGTGGCTACCTAAGATATATCTGAATTACATATGGCTTCCAAAAACCCTTTTGTCCCAGATTTAGTCTGAAAAGCCATAGTAGTAAACTCTGTGTAATACTGAAATGGAAGCACTGAAGACCTGGAACTAATGCCACATGCTGTGCCAAAGAGGTGAAGCTCACAGATCTGCTTCTGCCTCATTGCTTTTCCATTCCCATTCCAGTTCTCTGGCCCTAAATGAGTCAAAGCAAGCCACAGAAGGCAGACAAGTTAGGCAAGAAAAGGAAGCGGGGCAAGGAGAATAAAGGCAAACTGAAAACTCTACCATGGCACGCAGACTTAAGCAGGTCCCAGGCACAGAAATTCAAACAAACAAAAACCAAACCAAAACAAAAATCCCAGCTTCCAGAAAGAAGTTATTCTGTTGGGTACGTGTGGCACCAACTAGATCAAGCAGTTTCTGAGCAAAAACAGAACTCCAGTACTAACCCTCAAACCTTTAAAAAAAAACTTTCCTGCAATTGTGCCCGTCTCATCACTTGGTGCTTATTAAATGTTGTTCACTGAACAGCCTCTTTGGTGTGAGAATGACATTTTCTGAATATACTGAAGTTTTCTGAATTTACAAAAAGTACAGCTTGGTTGCTGCTGTTATCACAAACTAGATGATACATCAGGACATCTTTGATGCCATGTTTCTACCTGGGAAGGGTTTACCACCTTGCTCTGATGAGCTGTAAGTTCAAAGGCAGAACAATTTTCTTATACTCTCTTCATTTGCAGAAAGACACATTGAAATTAGGCCTAGAGTATGATCACATTTTTACAGCAAGTATATTGGCTGGCTTGGTGAAGTGAAAATGCAGATACCAGGCTTTCATTTCACCTCAAAAATGACTATTATTGATAGTGATTAAAGTCTGTCATGGTGAAAAAGGTTTTTGAAGACATATATGAAATGAATTAGTACTTTCCACTCCAGTTTTTGGATGATTAATTAATTCAAGCCTACAGTATTTTTTCCTGCTGTCACAATCCAGTTCCTTTCATAAACACTAAAAGCATCTGCTTAAAAATAATATTTGTTTCCATCCAGTTTTTCTAGGCTTTCTACCAGGAGAAGTTTTATTCTTCCTCTTCTCTCAGATATATATGTATGTGATGCATACATAAAAAGATGGTAATATATTTAAGGAATATTTCTATGCTTTTTTCACTTTTTAAATAGACAGTATGAAATGGAGAGCTTTTTATAAAAAAAAAAAAAGAAGCAGGCACATAAAAATCTAGCCTGCTGTTTCACTAGATCACAGAATAATTAGACATAGGCTAAGAAATTTTTCTAACTGCTCGTCTATGCCATCATTCAATCTTAATGAAGTATAAAGGTTACCTTCCAAACTTGTCCCCACACTACTTAAGCTTTTCTGACAAAAGTCTTCCTTTTCTCTCTAAATTATTACTGTACAGGTATAAATGGATTTGCAGTTCTAGAGCTAAGGACCTAGTTCTCCTCTCCTTTATAGAAAAGTAAAATGAGGAATAACACCAATGAGAACACAGCTCTCAAACTCACTAAATTGTACCAAATACATTCCTAGTCTCAAGGCAACATTTTCGTCTTGAAAAACAATAAAAAACCCAAACTTATCTAACAATTTCAAATGGGCACTTTATGAGATCTGGCACTTTTGGAGCCAGAGGAAATATTATTTTAATGAATTGAATTTATGGAAGCACTTAGGTTGGATCATTACTCTCAGCGCTGTAACGCTTAACTTTATAAATAGTGACTTGAAGCTAGATTTGCTCCTAAAAAGCAGGATTTTCTGTTGAATGTAGGTGCTTCCCTGCAAAGCTACAACCCAAAGGATTTCACTGAATTGCAGTCTTTCCCTGGTAGCAGTTAAACTCCTCAAGCACTTTGTTTTTAACTGAAAGTTGTCACATGCCTTAAGTCATTCTTCCAAGCCTGCCCAGGATGGTCGCGGTGGCACCCAGCTCTGGCCTGACGCAAAGCCAGGCTGGAGCAAGCGCAGCAAAGAGGGGCTGTGCCCACGGCTCTCCTTTCTAGAGTCCCTCTTTTAGGGTGAAGGGATTCAAAACTGCTTTTCCAAAATGACTGCTGTAGCCACCCATTTTGGGGGAGAGCATGCACTGCTTTGACTGTTGAAGCTGTGCAGGAAGGAGTTCAGGGAAGAGGAAGAGAGGCAGACATGGCACAGCTCTGAAATCTAGCAGTGAGAATGCTCCTCTGGCTAAGGGACCCAGGGCTCAAGCTTCTGCCTTGTCCTTCCACAGAGGCAGCTATGAGAGGTACTTGTCCACATTGTGCAACACCGGTATCCAAAGTTGTGCTTGTGCCCATGCAGTATCCTCTCGCCATCTGATAGCAGATACAGCACTGGTGGAAGCCTCTCCATCCAGTACCAAGGGTCAGCAGAGGTGAAGAACCACCTCACCTTCTCTTCTGGACTTGTTGCTCACTTGCAACAAAGCAGTTTTCTCCCGTGCATATTCTAGAGTAGCCCTCAGCTGTGCTCCTTCATGAATAAAATCCTAAGGTTCAATGAGAGTTTCAGTACATGGACTAAAATAACATGGAAATGAACTAAAGCAATTTGTCGTTTTAATTCAAAATTTTTTCCCTCAGAATCCGCCCAACACAGAAGATTACCATGATCTTCTGAAGTAAGTTAAATGAAGTAGCATAGGCCTATCCAGTGCCATCCAAGAACTGCAGCTTGTCTATTTTATAACATTATACAATAGACAAGTATGTAGTATGTATTGTAGTTCTTCAAACCTAGACTGAATTCAGCAGCTGCAACTCCGAAAGCCAAGACAATGCACATACCACACCCCATCGCATTACTGTTTTACCAGAAGTCCTTCAGCTGAAAAACCTCTACTATCCATGGTATTTGAAACTATTTCCTATCATTGTTAATGCCAAAGAGCACAGATTTTCAAGTTTTCATCCCCTTTTTCTTTTGAGATGCTTTGATTGCTCATATTATCAATGTTTTATTATCAAAATAGAAACATAATGCTACATGGACACTTGCATTCAAACTGGACCCCTGAAGAATTCAAAGTTATCACTTCACGTACAGACACCCTCTAGAACTGCTGCTGTACTGCAGTCACTCCACTAATACCGTATCCCATCCAGCTGAGACTCACAGACAAGACAATATTAGCAGAAGATCCAACAGTCTGTGTGTGCACAGACACACACACAGGGCTCTTCTGCCTTTTTGAAAAACAACTTTTCAATTTCAGGCATTTTTACAAAACCATTAAGCCCATTTCTTCAAAGTGATATTTCTCACACCCACTGACAAGAAGGAAGAAAAATTAAAGTCAAAGCTGGTTTTTTATCCTTAATCTACTGCACTGTGATTAGGAGGATGCACTGGCTGGCTAATTGCACCTGTAGGTTTGCCATGTGTCTTGCAGGTTCAGGCAAAAGCAATGAACTCTAGGCACAAGGGCTTACGAAACAGCAGTTTGGGAATACGTAAATTACTGTCCTTCCCTCATCTATTTCAGAGAATTAATTTTTATCTTGATGCTCAGAAGAAGGTCCAAAAGGTATAGCTGTGCATCACAGCCAGACTAAGGGCAGCCTATGAAATTCCTTAGTTTGTGCAAATCTTTCAAGTTACTTACACAAGTTTTGGTTTTGTTGTTGTGGATTGTTTTGGGGTTTTTGTCTTCATACATTTTTCAAAGCCCATTCTAACAGTGTTTCATAATGAAAACCAAGGGTACAAAGTCTTCTGTCTTTGGTATAATTTGGTTTCCTTAGATTTGCTAATTCTGCTGAATTCTTCCAGTAACTGCCTTGCTATTTACCACACAGCAGAGGTCTGATACCTTCCCTACAGAGACAAGTAGCTTTGCCTTCTCCTTTGGGCTCTTCGTACTCCTCCAAATTATTCTGATTGATATAGACCTCGATCCATGCTAATTATGCAGAGTTTCTCTTATAAAGTGCGGCTCCCATGGCAACGGCATCGGGCGACCAGGTGCGTGGAAAGCTGTGATATATTAAACGACAGCTACCCTCTGCCGCGGCGATGCAGATTGCCACTTGCAGGGTTTATTTATAGCAGGCGGTAATTAATCCGTGTGAATCTCATTTCATTGAGAAGGGAAAAAAAAAAAGAAAGAAAAACACACAGAATGATTAGCAAGAGTCCTAATTATACCCATACCTCTGATTCTGAAAATTTTGTCGCCATCAGATAACTCGAACGCAGGATTGCTGAATTATCATTTGTGCGGGGATGTCATTAGGAGAAACGCTAAGCCGCTGCCTGACGAACACCTTGCATTCTCACTGCTGCAGAGCTGAAACTTGCATCAGTGCTGCTGCAGTGGAGGTGGAGCAACAAAATATAGACACTGCTTTGCAAAATAAAAGTACATATAGGCTTTAGTTGGCTTTTCTTGGGGGCCCATAATGCTGAGTCGAGTGGAAATCAAGTGTACAGCACAGGTCTTCAAAGCCTTCGACAGCAATGACAGAAACCAGATTTTAGCCCCGGTACCAGCTCCCTCTGTGGCCTGAAGCAAGTCTCTTAGCCTCTCTTTCTCAGATACATCTTCCATAATGCTTCTTTTTCTGGGAATAAAAGCAAACAGTCTGCAAACACTTCAACGATGAAAAATTTGTTGTTATGCTGCAAAGGCGGATAGGCTTTGCATTTTAAAAAACTGCGTGTAGTAAATTCATCTGGACTTGCTCTCTGCCTAGCTCAGCCTTGTGTTTTAGAGATCCTTGAGTCACCTAGGTAAGTTTAGGAAACCAAAACTAAACTAGAGTATTTTTGTGGCTGGTAAGAATCGTGATTCATATTGCAATGCAATATTGGTACTAGATGGAGTTCTTGGACCTTGGTTATGTTCTAGTTTTTATTCTTTTTTTTTTTTATGACTATGTAAATGATCATGGTTAACAGAAGAGGTTCCAAAAAAGAAAAAAAAAAATGCAGTGATAGAAGATGAACACATGATCAAAATAGCCTTTCCCCTCCAAAAAAAAAAATCAGTACCCATCTTGGATGAAAGTGTACAGTTTGGAGCATAAGGTTCAGAAAGTAAAGATCCCCAGTTGCTGTTACAGATACCACTGGAAATATTTTTACAAGCAAATGTTACAATCCCAATTCCTGCAAAACTTGGGTTTTTTTAAAGCAACTGGGAAAACTTAAACAACCAGCAGATGTGGACCAAGTCATTCACAGGCAATATAGCTGAGCTACCTCTCAGCCTCAGGGCCTTCTGAAACCATCAGATAAACAGAGCTACAGATGACAGCAATGAGCAGCAGAAGGCACTGAAAATGCTTTCCTCAGCTCTCCAACCCTACGTGAAAACTTTAGCAATACAGCCTGGAAGTGTTTGAGCCTGGAGAGCATTCCTCTCAAACACATGCTCCAGAAAGCCAACAGCCCAGGGCAGGACTTCCCAGAGCCACTTCATCCTTAAGGATGGTTTTCCAGAACAGCATAGCGTTACTGGGGCCATGGGGTCTCAATTTGACAGAGTTCAGAGGACTTTTGGCTGACTCAGAAGTCACTACCTACTATCCTTTGAAGTTAAGCAGCTGTGGGTGCTGGAGACATTGCAGATTGTTCCAGGAATCACATGAAGTGATCTAAGTCAAGATTAAACTTTACTGATCATCCAAGGCAGCAACTTGTTCTTGTTTTACCAGGTTCAGCTTAGAACTTTGCAGGCAACAGCTAAACTTGTAATTCTAAAAGAAAGCAAAAATCATGTCGGTGTAGCAATTACTCATTTCCTGAACAGACCCAGTTAAATCAGAGTATGAAAAATGAAGGCTGCATAGTTATGTGCCTAACCTGCTGGGAAATTCTCCCATGATAAAGTTGTTCTTGGGAATATAAATATTACACAGAAATGCATTACACATGGTTTGAACCCCAATATAAATCACTGTCTACTCAGACCCAGACCTAGTTCTGGGACCAAGCACTACACATCCCACCCATGCAGAAGGCCCTACAAAGCTTAGTTAGGAGGTGATGTTGGCTATTATGAGACAGTAGAGAGAATATAACTTTAGCTTTTGAGGCACTTCATCCCCTTTTCCTGAGTCTCGTACTAAATCTGCCTATATTGGACACCCATTCTAGTAGATCTGAGCTACATTCTTTGAAATTCATTAACAGTGTTTCCATTTTATTCTAGAAAATGTGGTCTCTGAACACTGCAGGTGAATAAATTATCCTTGCAAACCAGACTAATTATTACAGCAAGGTCTGCTTGTTATGGCTTTCCAGCTGCCCAGGGATATGTGGATCATCCTCTAACAGATGCCACACCACAAGACCAGGAACAGCTGGAGCACAGGACACAGTAGCCACAGCTGCTGTTGGCACCTATGGTGTGTCAGGAATTCACAGAACACTGCAGATACCTTTTATACGTGAGTTGCTGCGGTCAAAATTCTGCTAAACTGGAAAAGGCCAGCTGGAAAATCCAAGCAGAGTTCAGCCCTATTTTATCATCTGGGCAGGAGAGAGGCCCAAGCACCTCATCAGCAAAAGTTTTATTATAACATCAAACCTGAGTATCTCAGATCTTCTGGTTGTTCAAAACCCCAATTCAGACCAATTTTTTTTAAGTGTTCTCCGACTCCTTCAACAGCCTAATCTAGGTCCCAGGTCTGAACCATCCATGCTTTCCCAAACCTTTCATTTTCCAGAGGTCTGTGACAGGACACAGAGGCCACCTTAACAATGGAAGCCCACATCTATGGGGTTAACACATAACCTCATAAGGCAGGTCAGTTCTAGCCATATCCCTTAACTCATGCTTCAAAACTGCTTTTCTACCGTCAAGTCCTTAAATAACCACCAGCAAGGAGGAGAAGAGGCTACTGGCAACTTCTGAAGTGTACTCCAGCACATGCCCACTCCTTGAAATGACCTGTATGGAAAGCTGACCTATGCAAACACACTTTTTTTGGTAATCTCTCTGGTGTTCACACCTGTCCCTCTGCTGTGGAGTCTGGTTTCCAATCAGACTGCAGCATCTCCCAGCAAGACCATCTCTTATGGTATGTTTGTACAGCACAAGTACAGCTGCAGTGAATAACAGTGTATGCTTCAGTGCTGCTGGAGTTGTGGTGATCCAAGGACATAAGCAAGGCAAAGTTTGCCCAGAAAGATAAAATACCTTTTCTGTTTTTTTCTTAGACTGACTAGGAGAGATGGAAAAAGCAGATAAATCCTTGTATGCCTGGGAGCTTGCCTGCTTTTTCCAGCTCTACCAGTTAGTTTAATAAAAGGCAGTACTTGCTTTGCCTAATAATTATGTCTAATGTCAAGAGAGTTAAGGTCTCAGTTAAACTCTATTTAAGCAGGATTTTAAATTAAAGCATACAAATTTAGCACTCTTTACAGTGAGAGATCCCTTGTGTGCATAAAAGAGGAGGGTGGACTGCATGGGTCACCACTAGAACTCATTTAGAAATAGCCACTGGATTTTTTTCCCTCCCCTAGCAAAGCTGTAAATGTTAAAGTGTCATGCATGGCTCCCACTAAGTCAGCCTCTTTTTACATCAAGCATGTCAAGTTCTCCATTTTGAATGCTTTTCAGGGTCTCCACCCTAAGGAAACATCAGGTTGTTCTAACTTAAGGAACATATAACAACCCTCTTCAGCAAATTCCCATTCTGCTCACAATTTATATGTTGCCTTTTTGTAGGTGCTGTCATGTTTCTGCATCCAGAGGACAAAAGGAAAACTCTTTTCCACTTACATTGGTTCCAGAGGTCTGATTGCTCTTTTATTCTCAAAAATAATTCTGGATCAAAAAATTATCACAAACTGATTGATATGTGACAGGAAAACAGATAGTAAAGAAAAAAAAAAGGGAACCACTACACTAACCCATGATCTAAATGTCAGTGCATAGCTATAAAAATATTCAGCTAAAATAGAGTTTAAACTAAACTCTTAGATCTCCCAGTCTGGGGAAGATTTGTAACAACCACCCAGCAAACCTCTGGAGAGGTAAGGGAAAATTGGGAATCTTATCAGTGGCATTAACATCACACAGGAAACTGTCTTTATGAAAAATTTCAGGGTCTGCCTATATGAATGTCTATACAATTCATACTGTAGGTTACTTCATGCTTATTTCATCATTCAGCCAAGCCTGCAAAGAGTTTCTCTCCACCTCTCCCCAGTGCATAACATTTACAAGAAAGATCCATTTCATTTCTGTTGTTCCCCCCAGTGCCAGAAGGAAATTTCTCCTTCATTCAGTGAACACACCCCCATCTATGCTGTTTTGGTAATTCTCACTTCCCAGCCTTTGTCAAAACCGTCACCTGTTTGGAAGCAGCACTTGTTAAAAAGGATGGATGTTCTTCACAAGGATCTTTACCCCATTTGGAAATTCTCAGCCAAATGGTATCTATGTGCCATAAACCCTGAACCACCAAATCTATGCTAGTTTAGACAAAGAAAGAGGAGAGAAAAGATGACTAATTCAAATTTTGACACAATAATTGCAAACTCTAAGGCCTGATGGTCCCACAGGTAGTGAGCGTAAAAAAAAACAACTAGCAGAAAAACTAAGGGCCCAAATATCTCAGGAGATATAATTATTACAAGGTGAAAGACTAAAGTATCCTAAAAATTTATAAAGTGAGACACTGGGGGTTTTTATGTTGACATACCAGATACTTCAAGAGAAGAGCTGAGAATTCTTGTGCAATTTAGGCCCATCATGTTAATTATAATTGGTCTGTCAAAGATACAAAAATGCCTAAGTGATACATTTTAAAATGACATCAACAGCAGGGCACTAAAATCAGTTCTGCAAAGCTGAGAAAGTAAGCTCTAATAAACGGGAACCTGTTTACTCCATAAAATCAGTTCCAGTCCCTGGAGCACTCACTTGAGCTCAGCACTGTGTGCGAGAGTGGGAGGCAACAGGACTGACTGAAAAACATTTCCAGTTTACCCAGCATTTTACACACTAATTGCCAGAAAACATAGGGGTACCCCCTCCATTATTCAAACAATCTTACAAAAGAGGAGGCTTCTGTAAATATGCACACAATTTCAAGTGCGTTCCAACTTCAGCACTAGCTCTCTTCTGTTCTATATTTTCGATCAAACCTCTATTAGTCAGGTATTACAGTGGTACAGCAAAGGCAAAAACATTATAGGAATATTGTAATAAACCCTCAAACAAGAATCATAATGCTAAAGAAATTCCAATTTAAATTTAAATTGAAAAGAAATTTAAGTAAAATACAATGCATGGAAGTGCACTATTAAGTCACACAATAAAACTTTTTCCCCTTTGAAAAGTGTAATGATACTGTTCAGAGTGCTGTATAAGAATATTTATGGCCCCACTAATTTTCAAAAACACCTGAGACCTGAAGGTGTGGTTTATTGTGGAGGATTTTAGGTGAGACAAGGAATGTTTGGGGTTTTTTTTAATTCCTTATGCTACTAGTTGAAGCTAAAGCTTCAGAATTTTCCTACCTGTGTATTTCCAGGCTTTTGACTATTTAGGTCTGTTTGGCATTTGATTATTTCTGGACTTTCTGCATATTCAGTACTTGGTTCTGGATGTTACCATCTCCTAAACTTGATTATTGACATTCATTAACACCATTGGCTGCTTGTTTACTCCTTTTATAAAATAAGACTTTACTTGTACAATTTCTCTTCCTCACCACAGATGAAAGCAGCCTGCCCTTCGCCTCCCTCTCCCAAAGAGCACAAGGTGACACTTGTCCATGCAAGGACCATGCTTCCCACAGCCCAGGGCAGCAACATATAGTTAGAAAAGCGAGCAACAACCCCACACTGGATGGAGAACAACAGCCCCAGCAGCACTCAAACAACTCATAACGTGTGTGAGTGTGTAAGGGCAAACCAGAGCACAGTACAGCATCAAGGTTGCAATAAAGAAGAAACAAATGCATTACACTTGCTTGCATTACACCCATTTTGCCAGCATCACCCACCACGCAGATGAGAGCCTGCGTAGAGCGTACAGAATTGCTGGGATCGCGTGAGGTAAAGCCATCAGCTGCCATAGTGACCCACTTCCCATTCATTTTACCTCATGAGCCAACTGATTTATTCCTGCACTCCCTGAAAACCCAGTTCTGCACTTGGCCAGCATTTTGGGGATGATGTGTTGCATCTTTCATATACAACAAGCGGTAGTTCAGAACTCAGCCTTAACAGCAGAGTCATGACTAGATGCTGCCTCTCCTCACTGCAGAGGAAATCCATCTGAGTGCCTTTCAAATCCCACCTTCTCTAGCTTGCATTCAGGACCTGTTCCCTCCTCAGTTTTGACCTCACCCAAAATAGCTCCCCTTGACTGCAGCACATTCATTTTTCACTCTATTCCTTTATCCATTTCAGCTGGATATATACTACGTGCTGCTGTCTCCTTTTTTCACTGCTCACCTTACCCCCCACCTTTAAGTCATTGGCATGTTGCCAGCATAGTAGATAGGGAATAAATTCATACATTGGCCTGTACTAACATGCACCTTTTCAAGACAAAACTACCAGAGGTGCTCTTCTGGGGGGTGAATCAGCTTCCTTAATCCACATTTCTTCATCAGTTCTTCCTCAGGAAACACTCCTGCAGGCAGCAGCCCTCAGTGAGGACAGGAGAATAACTGGCTCAAATATTCCCCTCAACTCCATGGGACCATAAAACCTGAAAAAACTGATAGAGTAGGGGAAAGTATCCTAAACTGACCTTTTACCTATTTTGGCACAGTCACTGACCTCAGTAGCGCATCCCCATGCAGCCCAAGAAGACACAGAGAGTAACAAAGATTCATATCCTCCCTCTGCATAGAAACTGTTCTCCCTAAATTTAGTCCTTGAATCAACTTTTAACTGAGCATGCCTACACTCTGTAAAGCATCCTTAGTACCCTCAAACAGGAATACTTTTTAGCAGGAAAGTAGATCTCTTAGAAGCTTTATTCTACGCTGGTTGCGTAGGCACAGCAATCTTGTTCATCCAGTGACTGAGTGTTAAAAAAGAAAGGGTATCTTTCCTTTCCCTAAAATCATTCCTCATCTTCCTCCTTTTCCTACGATTCCTCCTTGTCATGCTATTACTGGTGTAGCAGGCAAAAGAGCCAGTAGTAAGTGTTCCTAAAAAGACAGCTTTGGATATCCCAGAATTATTTCTAAGTTCAAACCTTGAATGTTTTTGAAGTACCATTTTCTCCAATAGCTAAGGCAACCGCCCGAGGCGTGGAAGTCTTAGGTTTGAATCTCTCTCCTGACCTTGTGGATTTTAACCCATGTTTTTCACACTCCCCAGCTGCGCCCTGCCAGGGTGCTCAAACATCCTGGGTCAGTTGAGCCCAGGAAGTACGTGCACAAGTCACCAAGACAGACAGCTATTGCCTTGCTCTCTCACTTGATTTTCACATATTCTGCATGAATAGGACTGATATCACCAGGAGGAAGAAGCCCTCACTCCAGAGCAGTCTCAGGGCACACTCAAACCACACTTTGCACAGAAATGTGCTGCTTTCTCTGGACCCTTTATGTCAAACAGGTCAGTGAAATAGACCAAGAAATAAGCTGGGGGGGGGCTAATTCATCATTTTAACCTAAGCCATTTCAATACTTAACTCACCAGCACAGACCTGTAAACTGCAGCACCCAGGAGTTGAAGCCCTTAGACCAACTTCATGCCGGACCAAACACGTCGTAGAGCCAAACTGTCAGAGAAGATAAACTAAGCTAGTCAGATGAAAGAAGAAGAGAGACCACTCCGACAACTAAGTCTGACACGAAGTGATGTCAAAACCACAAAACTTCGTGATTTCAAGATGATCAGTTACAGTTTTTTCTCTTTTTTTCTTTTTTATAGGATATTTAGTGTTTATAAAGAGTTAAAATCATTTAGTTCATGTTACAGTGAAATTTGAGCGTCTTAGATGGAAACAATCCCATATTAATAAGTGTAATCCCATATTCCTAATAAGCAGAATTAAGAGTTTAGTCTATTGTTCCCTCTGACACCATAATGGAGAGCATTACACCAGCAATTTATTGTCAGGAACAATACGCAGCCAGAGCCTCAGAGGATATATGTTTGCAGACTTTACATAGTTTTGGGGGACAGATTTTAATAACAGTGCACAAGCATCTGTCTTACCAAATACTTGGCCTGATTTGAAACATGACTTTGATATTGGTACTTACTGTTTTACTAGAGCCAAGTGGGCCTAAACAATGTCCGCTCAGCTACTACTGAAGAGAAATAAGCAAATTACCAAGCCCATTCTCAATAAAGTTCAGAACTCAAAAAAGAATCAGCTTACGTTGCATAAATCTCCAGCTAGAAATTAAAATATCTGGACTTAGTTTAATTACATTTTGAAGGGGATACCCAATAGGACTCAGTAACCTTTAGGGTTTAATAACCTCAGTTCATTTAATGTCCTTTCACTACATTAGCGTAACAGTCCAAGAGCAAGGTTTGAAAACTAAAACTGCATGCTTCCTCCTGGGCTTTCCCATATGTTCACCATCTTTAGCTCAGACTCCCAGGATACTCATGCCAAGTCTTATAAAGTGCTCCTAGCAGAACAGGAAAACATCTTCTTCCACTCTAATTTATATATTTATTCATTGTAGAGGAGGAAAGAAAATTAATTTAGCAATGCAAAGCAAATCTCTGGGTATCTACAAAGATACAGCCTCATCTCATGGAGAAAAGCTAATCAGATCTCCTCATCTGGCCCCAGCAGTAGGTCAGAAAATGTGATAGGGTCCACACCTGAGACTGCGAGTTGTTTTGTGAGCTCTATAGCTGTCTTAGCACAGAGAGATTCCAAATCTGGAACTAAATAATCATGCAGTAGAAAGACTTTTTAGCAGATGTATCACAGAATAAACTAGACTGGAAGAGGCCTTTGGAGATCACATAATCCAACCTCTGCTCAAAACAGCACTAACTTGCTCTAGGTTTGCAGCTAAAAGCCCAGCTGACAGAACACTCCTGCAGCATCTCCATTCCCTTCCTAGATGTTACGTTAATTCAAATGTTTTAATTTTATCACGTCACTTTTAGCACAAGTGCAGCATTCTAAAAGGCTCGGGACTCGCCGTCCATAGCGATGAACATTGACATCAGGGCTTGCAGAAGTGGCCAGCCCTTGGAAGGGCACAGCTGTAGCCTCCTAAGTGGGGACACCCCGCTGTAGGAACCACTCTCCATTGACACAACAGGTGGGACACACATCACCAAACCTCATGGGGTCTATGGGGTTGATGACTGTAACACAGCCACCTACTCCCCCTCTAAAATCAGTGGAAACAGGTAAGCTTCTCAGGCATGGTTTATCTGACCAATTTAAGTGCTGCTTTAGGATAGCAGGAATTGCAATCCAGAATCTACTGACTGTCTTGATTTGATCCCCACTGACTGTAAAGTGAACTTGGCTGCAGGCAGATGAATCCTACCCTATGACTGCTTTTACTCACAGCACACTTTTTAAAGTAGAAATAATGTGAACAAAGCAGGGCCAGATAGTACCTTTCAAAGCCAGTACTACTGAAGGGAGGTTGTAGAGGGGTGACGATACTTATAGCATTTTCCTACAGACAATATATATATATATAGACCTGTCCAAAAGACTATCTAAAGAAGCAAATATTTCTCAGTCTTCCAAGTGCAATTTCTGAATCCCCAGGCATCATAAGAACACCCTCCCGGTCCACCAAAAACCATGAGCACAGGTTGGGATTCCACTGATGGTACCTGCCTTGGTAATTACCTAAATACCCTGGGCTTTTGCCCCACAGGCTACTTAGAATAAAAACACAGCAATGATAATAAGCAACCCTTAATTGTTTTTCTAAAATGTGTTAATAATAAACTGAATTCTCATGGTCCAGACCTTCCCTCCATTAATTAAGCACCATGCAGTACAGGTCTCCAAGTCCCACTGTGGTCATACTCATGCAGACTTGTAGACTTTCTCTTTGTGTTCCACTGTGGAAGGATCATGATATCATTCCTAGACTGTACTAAATCCTGAGCTGTTAGAAACAAAAAAGACCACCATTCTTCTGCCTCCCACCTATGAAACATTGAAAAACATAGCTAAATGGCTGAAACAGCCCAGAAAGTTAACGTAATGCATTGAGTGCTAATCTACAGCTTCCATGGGGGTGATGGTGGGGATTTTCCTGATCTTTTTGTTTGTTCCTGCAAAAGCAACCACAAAAAACAGCTCTTCAAAGTTCAAGGCCTGAAAAGATGTTGGAGTGACCAACTGCTTCTCTAGGAAATCAGAAATACACGCAAAACATTTTTGTCCTGCTGGGAACCTCAGTGGTACGAGGAGGTTGAATGAGAAAGGGTATTCCCCAGGCAAAAGCTTTTGACACACAGGAGCTGTTGCTAGGCCCGATAAGGTTGTGAACAGAGCCAACCGTTAAGCCCACATATTATCTACATACAGAGCGCTCACGCTAAGCTACATAACGTATCCACTAGTGCAATCACTCTCTTCAAGACCACAAAGGCAAGGTTATGAAAAAAGTCTAGTGCCAAACACTTTCCCAAACATTAAGGATCAAAATTCAGATTTGAAGACTGAACCCTACTCTGTAATAAAATGAAAGAGAAAAACTCATGATCCAGACACCTCAGATCAGATATAGGTCTAATCAAGACTGGAATTTAATATCTCAGACCAATGCTTAACTTAACAAACTCTTAAGTGAAACACACCCATCTGTGAATTTACCACAGGACGTTTTGACTTCAAATTACAATGCCACAGGCCAGAAAAAAGACAAAGCTCTGATGATGGAAAGCCCCAGATGAGGAACAACTGAAGTCATCTATGTATACAAACCCGGTCAAATACGCTGTTTAATTACTACCAAATCTTGAATGAAAGGAAGTTCTCAGCCATGCAAAAATGAAATCCCACTTGAGCTAACAAATGAACATTTATATGTGCAGCAATAACATCTGATTTATGTCATTGTCAACTTCTCTTTAATTTTGGAGAATTTGATAACCTCATCAGATATTGCTGCTGTGAGGAGAACACTTATTTGTTAATTGAAATGGCATTTGTTAGCAGAAAAAAAAAGTAGAGCTACCATTCCTCAAAGATGAAGTTTATATATTCCCTACCAGACACAAATTCAAGTAGTCTGAAGCTCAAAGACGAGCTGTTTTGTGTTTCAGTTAAGAAATAATTTGAGTCAAATGATCAGTACACTTGCTCCTGAGGAATTACATTCTCGGCGTTTGTGTTTATGCATCCGCAAACTGAATTTTGAGGACTCTGTTAAGTAGTTGTGTCTATATAGCGGGTAGGTGCATACCAAGCTGTCCTGCGGGCAATTGCAAACACCATCTCTGTGCATCACTCCCGGGACCACTGCACTGTAGGAAAATGCCCCTACAAAGCATGATGATGCTTATATGCCAGGATGCCATGACAACTCATTAGGTCACCTCACAGTTTTCCATTCTGATCTCTCTCTCTCTTCTTCCCCCGTTTACCCATACTGAAGTCATAACAATCCTTGTGTTACTGTTTTAAAGTGGATAATAAATGAATCGGTTTAGGACTCCCTACAGGTCCATTTTTGCACCCAAGCTGTTAAGAGTAGTAAACACCCTCTTCAACTTTGTTAAAAGAACAGAATGGTAAAGGGCTAACAGTTGAGCACGACAAAAGGCATATCGTAGTCAGGCACCAAGTACATTACAATATCATTTACATTTAGACCTCTCCCTTTAACAGCTCTGCAAGTAAACAAACAGAAGCCAGATACGATTTAAAACTTAACATCAGCCTTTAAAAAGCCTCTGTAAAACGTTTTGGTAATTTCCGTAACATACGTAAGAATATTCAAAATGGAAGAAGCATATGACTGTGGACATAAGCATACAAAGGCCTAATTTAATAAAAGGCAGGCCAGGTAATCGTCACCACTGAAGTGCAGGAGCAATTAACCTTATAGGACACTAACATTTCAAATGTTTATAAACTGGTAATAAAGATGTTTCGATATCAAGGGCCCATATAAGACTTCAGTAAAGTTTTATTTTCTGAAGGTACTTTATGCTTAACCACACTGCTTTTCTGGTGATAACAGCACAACTGAAAAACAGATTAAGATGCATACTTTAAGATAGCCAAGAAACAATGACAAAGTTTTCATTAAAAATAATTACTGTTCTGAAAAAGTGATACTTTATATCTGTTGTTCGCCCTGCTCCTACTAAGATAAAAATCTATAATGAGCCATTACAATTTGCTTATGGGGATTCTTAATATACCATTAATAATACAGATTACAAGTCATCTTAGTGTCACATGCAAGCGTACAGTATTTCCTTTATTAACTCTCATCATTCATGATGGTTTTTATTTAAAAATAAAATGGTTATCTTAACCTCAAACTGCAGCTATTATCCACACGACTCAGCTGATGCGCTGAGAAGCCCCCAGCCTCAGGTTTCTCACCCATACAACAGAGAATGGCACTTCCTTACAGTTCCAGATGTTCAGAAGTCCCAATGGAAGGAAAACTTAACACAGAGTACTCTGCCACAGCTCCTCAAAGAGATCTCTCAAAGAGTTTTGCCTGACCTAAGCCCAGGTGTGGACATAAGAGGCATGCAAAAGTTTTCCATTCAGAAGTGAGCATAAAGAGATTGCTTCAGCTTCACAAGAATCAAGTGGGGCACCACGGTCCGAAGGGGGAATGACTGCAGTGTCCTTCATGCTGGGACCTACCAAAACATCACACAGCTGTCTGGCCAAGTACTAAAGACTGTCTAGCCTAGCCAGGGATTCAGTCCATAATTACAAACCCCAGTGACCTGAGTTGTTCTTCCATAGTGAAACTTCTAAGGAAGAGCAATCATGCTAACATCTTTCATCCTCCAGTGGGCTAAGAGCCTTTCCCACCTTACTCTTCAAGGAGCAGATATGTCCTGAACCTGACGCCAAAGCATGGGTCGCCTACCAGCCTTTGAGATTCTGTGGGATATCAGGAACCGCCACATGACAGATCTGGAGCAACAGCAGGAGGTCAGGTAGAATATCTTAGGTCATTTCAAATGAGACCACTTATGGATGTATAGACAAGTGAATCAAGCCATAGCTCTCCATAACAAGAATTTGGATACCATATGGACACCTAAACATATCCAAACCCAAACCCTGAATGTATAAACCTGCTTTGTACTAATTTCCAGAAACATTCATTACAGTGTTTAGGGTAGTCCCCAAGCATGGATTCCTTTACTACAACTGTATAAGGATCCTTAGAAAACCTTCAAATCTTTCAGTCTGAAATGAATCAAACATTGGCAGTTCTAGGTGAAGTTTCCATGGCCCTCATCTCCACCTCCAAAGTGTCTTGCTCCTGCCCGTTCAGACAGAAAGAGCTGGTGCAAGGAATAAGGCCGTAACACCTATACAAAGCAGACTCCTCCTTGGTTGTCCACTACCCAGACACACAGAGTCAGTTGTTTCAAGTACTGACAACAGCCAGATGTTCACCAGGATGCCATGAATTCTGAAGGCTTCATTAAAGACCAACACATTCAAAAGGCTGCTCAAAAATGGGGAAACGTGCCTTCCAAATTTCCCAACAACTCAGAAGAGTTTTGCATATCCTGAGCATTAAGGATCAGTATTTTCCATTTCCCTCCGACCTTCTTATCTTGTAAGCACAAAACACAAAAACACAAAAGATCTCCACATTTGGCAATGAAACAGCATTCGCACATTTAGATCAGTATTTTCAGTGGCTACTAATGTTTGCTTTCCTGCATAAACGTGAGTTTCTACTAGTCATCTACAAGTTTGTTTAGTATGATTTTGATTTGGAAAAATGTTAAGATTGCTTGGTTGCACAGTGAAATTAGATTCAATACATCACTATTTTCAAAGGAAAAACAATCACACCCTAGATACATATTTGAAGCTATTTACCAAGAAAAACAAAGGCTTTTTCAGCATTAGTCACCTTGTGAACACAGACTGAAAATACTGTTCTACTTCCTCTCTGCCCACCCTTATACTCAAGTTTTCATAGCAACCTGAAGTAGTCTAAGCAAACCTCTGCATGCAATTCTCCTGGTTTGCCTCTTAGGTAACCATTTACACTTGGTGTTTACTAGCTGCAGAGTCAGTCTCAGTGTACTTCACCTACTTCCCCTGTTGCTAATGATTACATGGAAGTTCAGGACTCTTTTCTCTAATGACTTAAGATATAAAGGCTGGTTTGAGTTTGAGGTTTTTGTTTATAGCAACAGCCTGCCATCTACTACCTGGCTATCTAATACTAGTGTCATGAAAGGTACCATCCAAAGCTATGACTGTGCTATGAAGAGATTACCTAATAAGTGTCCCTGGGCTTTGCTTAGGACATTTATTGCCCTAGAAGCTATCCAAACCCTGAAGGAGCCTACAAGAAAGCTGAGGGGGGACTTTTTACAAGGGCAGGTCGTGACAGGACAAGGGGTAACGGGTTTACATTGAAAGTGGGGAGATTTAGATTGGATATCAGGAAGAAATTCTTCCCGGAGAGGGTGGTGAGGCACTGGAACAGGTTGCCCAGAGAAGCTGTGGATGCCCCATCCCTGGAAGTGTTCAAGGCCAGGCTGGATGAGGCTTGGAGCAACCTGGTCTAGCGGAAGGTGTCCCTGCCCATGGCAGGGGGGTTGGAACTAGGTAATCTTTAACTTTTAGCCAGCTGAAACCATTCTATTATTTTACTGGAAATATGGAGATAATGCAGTCGGAAAAGCTTTAATCACAAAAAGAAATTATCCAAGCACATCTAGGTCTTTTTTTTTTTTTTTCCTGTTTTCACACAGGATGTTATCTTTCTTAGCTCCTATATCACACCACCTTCTGCAAGTTAACAAGCACAAACCTAAAGCAAGATCAGATTTTGTCATTTATAAACTAGACAAACATGCACAGAGCACACTCTTGTACGGAAACATTTACAAACAGATAAGAAAAGGGCAAAGACCACAGTTTTCAATAACAAAGTTTATGTGATTCATGTGTCCTCTCTGTGAACTTTGTGCAGTAGTGGGTGTGTATGTGCGTGTTCTCCAGAGCATGGGATGGGCTGTGCCAGTCAGAAGAAGGTCATGGGCCTGAATGCTGACAGCCACATGGTAAGTAAAGCACACAGCCCAAACGCCAAGATAGGGACTCTCCCTCAGGCATGAACCACCAGTAGTAGTCTTAGTGTCAGCAACTGCTGGGGTCCTGTCAAAATTAAATAATCCAGCATAGGCGCAGCCTGGAAAACAAATCAAGTATTGACATCTCTGTTCAGAACAGCATCCAGAAATGTCTTTCCACATAAAGAGTGCATTACCCAACTCTCATATATGTCATCACTTTCTTTCAGGGGAGTACCTGGGCTATTCAGATCTCCATTCCTGTGTGTTCTTCAGCACTGATTTAATTTCATTACTTAACAAAGGTTTCCTGATGCTAAATATTAACTAAATTCTGCCACTGTCTATCTTTGTCTTGTACCAGAGTTCTCAACAGGTCTCCCTTGGGGCTTCGCAAAGGCCAGAATCTGCCTCTGAAAAGAAGCGACACACCTTAGGGAAAGGAAGAGGCTATTCTTTGTAGGCTACACCTCCAAACTGTATCCTTTGGGAAACATCACAAAGCTGACCTGTTCCCTTTACTCACAATCTTATTAAAAACACAAAACAGGAAAAGGCTGAAGTTTGTTGTAGAGTTCTGTCAGCCTCTACTTTGCAGGAAGAAAAGGGCTGCATTCAATTAGTATGGGTTCCTATTGAACGGTTAAATGAGCTAAGACCTACCCTCAGGGAGTTGGGAGGTGTCCGCTCATCCAAGAGCTCTGGCTTCCTCTTCTTCACTAGCAAGGATCAACAGTGAGCTCTCTTCTCTCAGGTCTTTAAATTACTATTATGTTATTACACACACACACCAGCTTCAAGCCTCTTTTTATACTACCTAAGCAGCAGACCCTTACAGGTCACCTTCAGCTCTTCTCCAGTATTCTTGATTAAAGCAAGCGGGTGCTGCCTACCTGTAAAATTTTTCTAGGCTCAAAGCTTCTACTTCTTTTCATATTTTAGAGATGCTGATCCACGCATTTTTGTACTGCCAAACTGCCTACAGTCATCAGCAATCCTAGCTCTCCTGTTTTACAGTTCATACAGAGCGCAGCAGTTTGCGCTCTAGCACTGCGATGACTCCGTCGCACGGGGTGGCCGTCAACAGCTTGCTCAAGTCCTCCGCAGTGCCGCTACACCACCTGCCTCTTGGCTAACTCCTAAGTGCTGCTGTTCATTACAGATTCCACATCTACCCCACACACTCTGGGGAAAGGCACAAAGCTGTAGGCACTCTTTTACTGTGCAACAGTGAAATGGAGCCTTGTTTGTGGACTTGCACAGAGATTTCACCCCCAGGAAAAACAATGACATAACTAATCTAAGGTGTTGCAAACTCCTGCTAAATGGTAGGAAGCTGCTTGATTCAAAGTGTGGACCACCTCAATTGTCCCAGTGGATAAAGAGGGAAGTCTGGGAACACAGCTTTTCCATCAGCAAATCTAAACAGGCTCACTTTAAGGAAACTACTTCTAGTCATATTCATGCCCACGGTGTAGGATTAATCACCAGAAATTTCTCACGTCTCTCACTTTCTTTTCTTGAATGCAAGCTGCAAAGTTTCTGCTTTAAGTATTTCTATCTTAGGTATAACCCACAGCTGATCATCTTGTTTTCAGTGCTTACCTCCTGATTTGCTACATAGCAGATGCCAGTCTTTAACTGCAGCTGAGCTTGTACAGCTCCAGATGTAGGTTTGGATGTGTTTGGAGGACAGCTCTAAATCATTCCCAGATGCCAGCTAAGATAGCAGGGCCTCAGAGGAGAAGTTTGTGCCCCAGCTGTTGCCTGCTTTCTGACCAAAGACCACTAGATCACTTTGGTACAGGCAGTGTTTTACGGCTGAAGTGGCATAACGAATGCTAGCTTCACATCCCGCTACATAGGTTTCGATAATGCCACAGAGCAAAAAAAAAACAGGAATGCAAATCAATGTATTCTGTATCCAGCAGATATCAGTGCCTCAAGACAGGAGTAGTTAGGGGAACGACAGACATGAAACGGTGGGATGGAAGACACTTGCTTGACAAGGTATCAAGATATATCTAGTCTTTGCACCAGGCTTGTGTGCTGTGTGCCCCTGAGGCATAACATTTCTGGTTTAGATTTATCTGGAAAGCATAGTCTAGGGTTACAGACCTCACATTTCCACACAGTCTTGGCCTTAAATATTGCTTTAACTAGTGTTGTTGGTCCTTTCTTGATCATTAAAATCATTTGTAAGAGTTAAAAAGTGTGAGTGAAATGCAGTTTCTGAAAAATAGACTCATAGAATCATAGAATGGTTAGGGTTGGAAGGGACCTTGAAATTGAAGAACTTGATATCCGTACAGATTTCTGGCTCTAACACACCCTTCAGTCTTAAATAATAAAACTGATGGATTCTTCCCTTCTTCGGAAAAGTTAAACAGAAATACCATCCCGTCTACAAAATGGGGCTTCAAAGAAATCCGGTTTGCAAAATAATAGAAAAAGTGGTGCTAACTGATGGATGGGAATAAGTTAAACTGACTTTGGGGACATATTATGCATTAATAAATGTGAGTCTGTGTGTTCACTGAAAGAAGCGTAGGAGGCATGTTAAAAACTTTTAAGGGAATAAGGAAGAAAAAAAGGTTAAACATTACATTTCAAAGGAACCTACAGGAGGATTAGCATCAAGATCTTTTTATGAACACTAGTACCAAGCACTTCCATGAAGATCAAGAAAATAGACATCTCCACAGGAACTCCTGAAAAGTTATTTTTTGCGTTAGAAGACACCGCTGCTTTTCACTGCGCTTCACGACCCTGTGCTATGTTCTGAAACTCTTGCCCAGCCTACAGCAAAGGTATTAGTTCTGACACTGATCAATTGTAACACCACAAAAACACCCACAACCAAACCACACACGCAACAGCATTCCTGTTCAGCAAGAACACAGTCCCAGGAACTGGGAACTTCTGCGCTGAAGGTGAACTCAAACACGTGCCTCAACCAGAGGCAACCAGGTGCACACTTCAATATGAGCAAGAAGGGAGATTTGCAGTTCTGATGACTCAGGCTTGCAAATCCATCCTCTCAAGTGGCTGGCTGGGCAAATTAAGTTTAAAAAGGGGGAGAAAGAAAAAAAACACAAACAACCCACAACACATAAAAATTGAGCCCTCTCAGGTCTCGGGAACAGGGGACTTGTGGAGGCAGACAAACTTAACCAGGCTACTCTTCCTCAGTGTCCAGACGGCAGATGTAGGAATCTAGGAAGAGATTCCCACATTTAAAAAACACCACCTTTTGGGGTTTGCTGCATTCTGGCAAAACCCATTTATGCTGCAGAAGTGGGGTTTTTTCTTCCCCCTCAAATGCAACAAAGAGAGAGATGTTTCCTCAGAGCTATTTACAGAGCGACCCTGCTGCTACTAACACAGCGAAGGCACTGGTAGAGGCCAGAATGCAAAATGATTAAGGCAGCCGGAGCGCGGCTGTGTGCTGGGAAAGCAATGTCTCAGCTGATAATGCAAGACCGTGCTGAAGCCTGTGAATGCAAAACACACTGTTCTGTCAATAAACCTTACCCTCACTTCCTTCTTTACTCCAGCTCAATTACAAACTCTCAGAATGGATGTATCACGGTAAAGCAGGCTTATATATCAGTAAGTTAAGGTAATCAAGCTCAGGTCCAGTCTTGATAAACCTCCATGATTTCAGTAAATTGGAAAAAGCATAAGTGAAGACAGAACGTGTCCTGAATTTTCTGTCATTGTAATGTAGCCGAGTTACAAAGCAAACCTCATTTAGGCAGCTCCAGATGTTAGGTTACTTGCAGCAGTGGACAGGTTAAGCACAAAAACACACATTAATTGAAAGCACTCCTGTTACAAAAGCATAAGATGGCTATGGTCTGTGCATTTTGACAGAGCAGTTTGTGTTGTACATTCATCCGACGGCCCGAACAAGATGCATTTTCTAGGAAGCTAGAAGGTAAGCAGCATTCTTAAGATGAAGGGCATGCTATTACATGAATACATACTCGCATAAAAACATGATCTGGGACAACTAAACAAGAAATTAAGAAATAACTTGTAAGGCTACTAAATAATTGAAAAGAAAATGTCGCAAAGTTTTGAAGTGTCATAAAAGCCAAGTTTAGATGGTGAAGAAATTATTTCAATTAAACAGAACAAATATCAGCAATGAATGCCTAAGCAATTTAATGAATTCATCTGTAATACTATGGTGCATGCTGAGACACAGAGCCAGTGGGGGTATATACATACAGACAAGTTATTTGTGTATATAATTTGAACTGCATAAGAAACACCTACTCAGGCTGGGGAAGAGAGTTTCTCGAAACAAAATCTGCAAGAGCTCCAGAAACTTCTCTGATATCAAAGCCTGTCTGCTGATTTATGACACACAAAGATGAAGCAGCACAGATCCAAAACTACAGAACCAGATTTGTCCAAGCAACTGAAAAAAATTCCTTTGACTTGATTCACAATGTAGATAAAGCAGTTTTCCAACAGAGCAGTTCCACTGACTTAAATGGCAGCGCTTTCCACCCTGCAAAGGAGACGAGAACTAAGCTTCCTTCCTGCAAAATGACGTATTGGAAAAGTTCCTAGTCAGCTGAAAGACAACCTTCGCCTTTACCAAAAAAATTAAGAGGAGAAAGGAGCTAGACACACAACAAACATAATGGGCAAATAGAGCTGGTACCCAAATGATTTCTCCTCAAGTAAAGGTGACTGAGAAAAAAATAGGAAGTAATAAGTTTTAAATTAAACAAAAACTATCTACTTGCTGTTCATAGCAGTATCTGCATTTCTAAGATTATCACTGCTAGGGCCCCAAAAATCACTGTCAGCACTCCAGAATACAACTGATCACCCACTGGTTGTTTTGCTGTTCTTGAAGCCATTTCTTACCCCACCTCTTTCAATGAACCCGATTCCCTCAATCTTAGTTTATCACACATTTCAATTAAATACTGTATTTACAGTAATAGATGGTAAGTAGCAAAGACAGTGCACCATTGGTGATTAAACAACCAGAACTTTGAATCCAAAGAGCCCAAGCTCTGAGCTGCATCATATGCATGTTATCAGTATGCTGCACACTGTAATGCAGTCTTATTGATTAGCATCTATGACATTTTCTATGTGGCTGATTATTTTTCCCCATAGGAAAAGCATATTCACAAGCTCCAGTGATTAGCAGTACCACTCTGGCATCACCACCTCAGCTCACATTACGAGCTGTTAGCTGCAGATGTTGCACTCAGAATTTTTCCAGCCATATGTTCTCCTTGTACAGAACCATACAAGCCTTCCACAGCCCATGCTTAGTCATTCGACAGATTACTGACATCGTGCTCCTTAACCCTTTATGTTGCTGTCAGGCCCTCTCTCAGGATCTCCATTACTGCAGTTGCACAGCTATGATAATTAGATTTCATATTTTTGAAACCTTCAATTATAATTTACAAATAAAGCCTTAATCAGTGTATGGCTGAGCTGTGAAAAGCATTGCCATGGTGCTTTTAGGTAAAAATTAAAAGAAAGGACAATGTAAGCACACATACTAACCATTTAAAAGCGTTAGAGAGGTGATTTGTTCATGTCTCAGGTCAAGAACCGAACTAGCAGTACTTCAGATCCAGCTTACAGGCAACTCTGTTCTTGCACATACTCCTGCAGAAAGAGCTGTCCATACATCTGGCAACCCCTGAATTCCTAGGAGCATTAAAATGGTTTTGAGTTGGGCCAATCTAACTGCCAAAAAAATTTCTATAACCTTGAAGCACTTAAGAGTAACATTTAACTTTGCATTTACCACCAGTATTTAGCCTTTCCCAACATTTTCCAGGCATTTTGTCAAACTAAAAGTAGAGTTTCCAGATCATGGATATAAGGCATGATTCTCTTGTTCCACAAAGCATTACACCAGACTATGAAGACATAGTATATTTTTTTATAGAACTCATCACTCCTGCTGTCCTCAGAAACAGACTTTTGCATGACTACCTGCTGCTAAACGGCATTCACAGGCCCACAAGAAAGCTCAGTTGTCTTCCTCTGTCCTTCAGACACAGCAGGAGAAATGCCTGCAAATAACAGCTTTCTATTAAATTCTTCTGGCAAGTGAGCAATCTAGCCAGGTGCCCCCCTTGTGAAGGTACAGGGAAAAAGTTCCCCCCAGGGAGACTGTCAGGTGAAAGATAATCCATGAAGTCAGTAGACAAGATCAGGCCTGTTGGACGGTTCACATGGGACAACTGGAATACCAAAGGCTTGTAGAAGTGTGAAAACTTAACTGAACAAAAACCAGACAATAGAACATAGGAAATAGTGGAAGCTGCTAGGAAATCAGCACAAAGCAAGCTAAACACCATGCAGTTATTCAGCAATTTGTAAGAAATTGCAATTTCTGACAAAGAATGTAAGCTATGTGGACAAAGAATTATTATGGATCTGGCAGGCTACAAATCAAATTCTCATTTCCAAGATTCAAGTGGTGAACAAGTCAGTCAAGTCTTTGAAAAAGAAACTAGCAGAAGGTTTTATCATTGCACGGATATAGGAATAAATTGTGATACTTAAAAACAAAGAGCCAAGAGAAGCATAGAAAACCAAGGCCAAAAAAAGAAGAAAAAAGAAATAAAAACAAAGAATTGAAACCTTTCAACAATAACAGACAAGTCCAAAGAATAAGCAAACCAAAACAAATTAAATACTTGTAAAACAGTTTTTACAGATATGCAGCTAGCACAGGGCTGCCTTAAATTATCTTTTACTTTCTATAGTCTTTACATCTATGTAAAATGGCTATTAAAGTCTATTGAACAGCAAGGCCATTACTTTATATGATGACAAATGGTTACATAAGGCACAAGAGAATGCCACATCTAGCAAACCAAATCCTAATTAATGAGTAGTGTTTGAAACAGTATTAATCCAAATGAATAAAATTTGAAGTGATGAGCAAGCAAAAGGGAACAGCATCCTATGACTTCTCAGTCAGCTCTCCACAAAACCAAAGTATTTGTAGGAGGAAGATACAAGTCATATCTAGGCAATAATGCTTTCCACAACTAAATGAAGCACTGAAGCAGAGAAAAGCCAGTTTCTTTATCATCCTGAGCATGGAAAATGAGAGCAGTCTGTTCCACCTAGTCTGGAAAGTTCAGCTCAAGTTAGAGTTGAGATCAAGTCATATTCAGCTCCTGGTTGAGGACCAGAAGCATTCACAAGTATTCTAACAAAAAGAATGTATTAGCTGAAAATATCACTGCAGGTAGCCTTTTTAAAAGAAAAAAACAACCCATCATTTTAATAATCATAGAAAAATACAAGTTGGAAGAGACATCCGCAGGTCATCTAGGCCCCTCCCCTGCACAAAGCAGGGACACCTTCAAAGTTACACCAAGTTACTCAGCACCTCAGCTGAGATTTGAAAGCCTTGGAGGTTAGGAGGGTCCACAGCCTCTCTGGAGCTGTTCCTGTGCTTGAGCACCCTTGGTTGTGAAGAATTTTCCCTTAACACCATAGGAATTTCCGCTGCAGCTACTCCTGCCTATTGCCTCTTGTCCTTTCAGCGTACACCTGAGAAAACTCCATCTTCCCTACCACCCCCCTGCTTTAGGGAATGGAAAGGCTACGGATAGATCCCCTAGATCCCCCCTTGGCCACCTCAAGGCTAAATCAACTCATGTCCTTCAACGTCTTGAGTACATCTCATGGTCCATCCCCTGACCATACTAATAGCCCTTCCACTGGCCTCCTCCAGTCTGTCTTTTACACTGGAGAGAATGGGGAAACACCAATATTAGACATGAATAATATAGTGGTATTCCAAGGACCAAGGCTTTGATGGAGGTGGACTAACAAGTGGTTTCCCTTTTTCATCAACAGAGACACGGAGGTAAGGGAAGCAGCATACCCAGCAGTGTCTAGTAAATTCATATTTGATGCCCCAGTTACACTGCCTTGTAACACAGTCAACCTTTACATGAGGATTTCATACATTGCAAAGGAAATTAGTAAACCTAATACAAGTGGAAAGCACCTCAGAGCCTCCCACAGAGAGAGCAACCCCTCATGGAACTAATTGCATTCATTATCACATTCTAAAAAACACAAAACCAAACAGAAGTGCCAGCTAGTTTTAGGGATATAGCATTTTGGGAGATACAGAGTAAGTGAACAGTAAGTTGCACCTTTTCCCGTGTATCAAGGATTTAAATTTTAACAAGACAGAGGGGAAAAAACATCTATAAAGGACTTTACAAAGTTGAGTGACACTGTTCTAATTACACTGGATAATCTTGAAGCAAAGAAGTTTTTCCATATCATGCCTTTAAAGGATTTAAGGGAAAAAAGAAAGCCACAAATTACCTTAAGAACTGAATCACTCTGAAGATTAATGATATTTAGCCAGAAAAGACTTCAAAGACACAAAACATCCTTCCAAAATCCCATTCACCCAGCCGCCCAGGAGCAAGCAGTTTGGTTCTGCTGAACAACTGGCAAGGAGGATATGAATTTCCTTGTTTATGGGAGTCAAACAAGAAGCTGGAGCCAGTAGATTTCCACAGCAATTCTGCAAGAAAAGCAGTGAACTGGTATTCTAAGGATAATTTTTAAGAACTCTCCTGAGTTCATAGCCCTTGCCCAACATCCTACTGCAGGTCAAGATGACGCTTTTGGGGTTTTTTTTCCCACCTAATGCCAATCACCAGGATGCTCTTCTTTCCCTTAGACCCCAGGAACCAGCTGCTGAGCCAGCCCATGCAGCTGGGCTGAGATGCATCTGGATCTTCTGGAGTATATGCTCAGGATGCTGGGTCTTACAAGAGCAGTTTAGTTCCCTTTTTTAAGGATGAGAAAACCCATGGGAATGGAAACAAAGCTTTGGTAGTTGTCGGTTACCTTGACACCACACATAATACAAGCCAAGTACAAAGAAATAATTGACTTACAGAAACCTAAACAACCACCCTCTTTCTCGTGTTGTGAAGGACGAGTGAACAGAAATAGAAGTGTGATTTTTCTCTTTTATCCCCTCATCCTAGGATCATATCTAAGAGGCTTCTCACTCTTTGTTATACAGTTTTAGATGAGACAACTGTGTGGTGAAGGCTCCACACTTTGAACAAGCCTTCGATCCTCCCGTTTCCCTCACAGCAGGGAATAGAGGCTGAGGAACATGTTTGCCATAACACCCCATCCCTCCTGTGCGGCCTCCAGCTAGATTCAGATCTCAGTCCCTTTCTCACCCTTTTAGGACTACTGTATTTACCTTATTAAGAATGAAATTTCAGTAGGCTTCCCTCACCACCACCCTCTCCCCTCTTCTATCGATCATCCTCACCTCTTTGGAAATGTTTAACATGCAGATTGATGAAGGCCCTGTGAGAAAGCTATAAAAAGGGAAACAAATAATATTATATCCACAGGCAGGTTACAGACTGAAGAAGTTAGGGCTGAATTAAAAGTACCTCTGACTTCTTAAATCTGTTTCACAGCCCACATCAAACATCCTGCTGCTCTGAGACAGCCAACCAAAAGATAAATTGAAGGGGGGGGTAACACAGTGTAATCACTAAACAGAAGGAAACTGTAAATACAGCCATAGTGGACTTCAACAATGTAGTTTCATGCAGATAAATTCATTTTCTTTGCACAATAGAGATAAATAACAATACCTCAGGATAAATACTGCAAATGATACGCCACTGTGGGAATAAACTAGTAGATTAGAAACTGAAAAGATTATTTATGTAAAAGAGCTACATTGTTTATTATTATTTAGATTGTACAGCAGGTTCCTGAAGGCCTCTGAGGAATAATAAACTCTGCACATTTAAGAGATGCTCATTTCTTATACCACTGAAAGTCAGACACTCTGGGACTGCTCTGTTGCCTCCCCTGACAATTTTTTCAGGCATTTTTATAGCATGTTGCATTTTCCTTAAAGTTATGACTGAAGTTTTCATATTATAGGAAGAAAAGTTTCTGTCCTTCTTAGAGTAACAAAAAACTTGAATGCTTTAAAAACAGGGGAAAAAAAAGAAAGAGAGGCCTACCACACCACACACTTACTCCAGCTGGAGGAGTGCAATGGCATCGTGACACCAACAACTGGCAACCTTCTCTTCAGCTGCTCCACCAAGGACCACCCTGTTATCAAGTACTGGCTTATAGCCTTAGAATCATAGAATCACTAG
>NW_010258567.1:0-3822 GCF_000690775.1 Eurypyga helias
AATTGTTTTGGTTATCTAAGTAGTATTAGCCTCACAAGTGTCTATTACCCATATAACTCCCCCGTAACCACCTCTGAAATTCAGGTATACCTAGTGGCATTATCTTTAACTGCTGTCAGTTTCTTGCATGGTTATCTGTCATGTCTGACAATTTCTCATGTCATTCCTCATTGTATCTTATATCCCTTTTGGTTAACTTAATCTTAGACTGGAGACTAGTCAGTGCCTTAGTCACCTGCCTGCCACTCTAACAGGAGTCATCTCCTTGTTTTTGCATGAGAAAAATAAATGGAAAATTTAATTACACTGGAGGTTCAGGAAGATTCTTGACAGAAGAAGATATTGGAATGATTTCTATCAAGAAATTATGTCTATCAAGATAAGGAGTTATATATATTTGTGTCACCAGTCTTGGAAAGTAAAACCAAACAAATATTTTATCCACTGCACTTAAGTGTATGAAGCTGACACTTAAATGACAAATAGATACCTGAGTGCAGTTCTGAAAATCCATCTGTTAAGATGCATTCTCTCATAGATCCTGAATCACAGTATAAGCAGAACTTTTTCCATCCCTAACATAAAGCAGCCCTTCTTCAATATATTAAGATATTTTTAAATATTCACTTTCATGATCAAGCATAATCCCTGGCCTGCTGCATTTTATTAAAGCACTTACCATGTATTGTACCTTCTTTTTTGATTTTTTTGACATGAGCAGGCTGGCAGACGTGACCTGTTCTCTAGCAAAGGTTTCATACTGCTGCCAAATAGTCTTTCATTTTGACATTACATTTCCTATATTTCTCACTTACTAATGTCCTTTCTCAGTTTGCCCTTTATTACTCTAACCCCCAATAAATTGTCTCTCACTATATATTATTTTTTGTTGTATATGGTTGGATATATTTTATTTAAATGGATAAAATAATGGATGTTGTTTAAAGTTTCTGGTTGGGTTTTTTTTTTCTAAGAAGCCAAGTTAAAATTCTTCACACTGACTCTAAAACCAGTGTTTCCCTACTAAGAAGAAACAAAGTGAATGGGAATTTGTGCCATGTTTTAATACACTTCCATTCGTTAAACTGAGAGGGAAAGGATTTACTGACATGGCTAGAAGCTTGTAATTAGAGTAGAAGCATGTTCTGACCAAAAATGACCAGTGTTGCCAGAGGAAGATGAGATTTTTTTTTAAATATACTTTGAGGTTCAAATTGCCCCACAGGCAGCAGTGTATTTAACCATTAACACAGACAAATCATTGAGTTATAGGCCCTTGGCAAGTTACCACACTTATAAAATGAGATACAGTGATTCTAAAGTCTTCTGAGAGCCAGTAATTGTGTACAAACTCTGATCCTGCCTGATAGATATTATTGTTCTTCACTGCAAAAGTTGAGTAACTGACACACAAAGTTGATGACAATCTCACTTTCTTGCAGCCTGTTATTTTTCATAGGTAAAGCTCTACCAGGACTAGTATTTTTTAGGTAAAGAGCATTTTTTAATTTCTTTAAGGCTTTTTTTTTTTAACTTTCCTTTCACATACATTGTTACTGTTTACAGATCAGAACTAGATAGCAATGGAGGAAAGCAGAAAGACCTTTATCAGCTAGTTTACAAAGTTCTGCAGAGACTGGTTTGGCTCTGGTCTTGAATGGCCATAAGAGACTTCATCTTCAGTTTTGTTCTATTTTTTCTAAAAGTAAAATACAATGTTTCTTATTTATCTCAGAGTAGCACATGGGTCACACGCTACCCAGAAGTGGATAAGAAGTGGAATTCCTCAGAGGTCCATCCTGGTACCTATCCTATTTAATGTGGTTAGTGACCTAGGAATGGAGAGGGCAGTGGGCACTGGAGCGCGCTCTGACCAGTTTGGCAGAGGACAACCGTCTGGGGCACGCAGGTGATACTCTCAAGGGCAGGGCTGCTACCCAGACAGCCCTGGAGCAGCTGGAGGACTGGGGCAAGGGGAACCATAAGAAATTCAGCAATGACAAATGCCAAGTCCTGTACCTGGGAAGGAAGAGTCCCTAGCAATGATGCAGACTGAGGCCTGCCTGCCCAGGGAGCAGCTCTGCTCAGGAGGCCCTGGGGATCCTGCTGGGCCGAGACCAGAGCATGGGCCAGCAGTGAGTCCTGGCAGCAGGGATGGCCAACAGCATTTTGGCCTGTGCTAACAGAAATATGGCCAGCAGTTGAGGTCCACGTCTATAATACCACAGCCAGTTTGGACCATACAGTACAAAAAGGAATATTGATAAACATGAGAGAGTTCAGTACAGGGCCACCAGGATGCTCAGATCCTGGAGTACTTGTGCTGTGAGAAGAAGCTGAGGGACTTGGGCATGTTCAGCATGGAAAAGAGATAGCTCTGGGTGGGACCAAACAGCAGCCCGCCAGTACCTACAAGGTTACCAGGAAAACAGAGCCAGACCTTTCACAGTGGTACATGGCAGCAAGCATAAATTTTCATCGGAGAGTTTCTAACAGAACATAAGGAGAAACTTTTTTCCATGTTGACAGTCCAGCAGTGCAGCAGGTTGCTCAGAGCGGTTGTGCAGTCTCCACCCTTGGAGGTTTTAAAAATGAGACTGGACAAAGCCCTGAGCAATCCGATCTGATCTGATGTTAATGCTGCTTTGAGCAGGAAGCTGGAATAGGGACCTCCTGAGGCCACCTTCACCCTGAATTATCCTATGATCCTCTGATATTCTTGTGAATAAAACAGAATCCCTTAAAATTGCCTAAAGCAAAAATGAAAATGGTACAAGTGCAGTTCTGTGTTAATCATATGCCACCCTTAGAGGATAATTTATTTTACTTATCTAGTATTTTTGGCTATCAACCGTTGGCTACATCAGAAATACCCGAAAACGCCTGAGTGGATCAACTTGCCATTTAAATTTGGGATAAAATATATGTAACCTTCTTGGTACTGGTATGTTCCCTGGTTGCTTTCTGGTGCTGAATTCAGTGCTTATCACAATTTTGGCTTTGTGTAGATCAGAGACCACAATAAGCCTCATTTTGTCAACCCTGACGGTTGAAGCAGCCATGAAAGGCATCAGCCTAACCTGCTAGAACAAGAATATTAAGCTGAGTGAGATCAGTTTATCCTTCTGGTTACTTTGTTCATTTGAATGAGTTGAATAAGGATTTAATAGTCTCAGCATTAGACAAGAAAAAAGATTTGAAAGCCGAGGTTAGCCAACCACCTGTAATATACAGGGGGGAAAAAAAAAAAAAGGCAGCTTTTAAGCATACATCCTTTTAATACAAAAAGCCCAACTCATCTTTCTTGTGTTTTGCTATATTCAAAAAGTCCATCATACTCAAAGAAATGTACTACTGCTTAAATATTATTCCATTTTGGAAATAAAAATTCTTATCTACTAATGTGAAATACAATGTTATGGAATAGCATGCCATTTTTCTAAGATTTGTAAAACAAATCCTGAAAGGATTTATTCCATGTGTATTATTGGGAAAAGCAAATCTTTTGTTCCTTGAATTTTCTCAGGGATTTGCAAATTTTGCACTAAGACATTAAGACAGCACTGAATTTTTGATAGAAGTCTTACATAAATTCTCCGTAAATGTAGTGTGAAACCACACAGGCACTGTTTTTGTGGGGCTGAGATACAAAGACACAGTACCCACGTCAAATTACAGGCTGGAGAACTATAGGACTGGGTAGGAAGATAGGGAAAAGTAAGGGTGTGTATTTGTGGTTCATCAATGCACGCCAAGGAGCCTGTGCTGGTCTGCATTTTACCTGGCTATGGGGCAATCATACTATGTCACTGTTCAAAAACA
>NW_010258567.1:3856-11410 GCF_000690775.1 Eurypyga helias
AACAACTGAGAAATTTTCTGTGCCATAAACACACTTCTATTATAGTCTTAAGTATGAGAAAAATATGGCAAAAGACAGGCATTGGTGCATTTTATAGCGTGCAGATAAGGGAAAAGATTAACACGTTTGTTTTTCAAAACTGGCTTGAAATTTTGATAGCACTAACCTGTATGTTTTTTTCAAGCAATGAGGTCTTAAATAATGCCTGTTTAATTTTCACTATCTATAAAAACTGATTTATTAAAAAAAAAAAAATATCAAAACAGATAAATTATTGCTTTGCAGCCAGGCCTTTTGTCTATCAGCAGACATCTCAAGAAAATTAAAGATGTAATTTTGCCTAGAGTTATTGCTAATGCCAGAGAGAGACAGTTTAACCAATGGAAACTAACAGTGGGGTTTTTTTCAAGCAGTACAAATATAACTTCTTTCTCCCCTTCTTTCTCAGCTAAATATTTGTAAACACACATGTATAAAATGTATCTATTCTTAATTGAATAAATGTACACTCACATCCTACCTTACTTTTACCCTCCTTTTTTTTTTTTTGAATACTAAGAATGTAACATAACTTTCTCATAAAAAAAAGCAGAAATTTTTCATAAACAACAAGCTCTACATGTTTTACCATGAAAAGAGAGAAGATTTTTTTCAAGGCAATTAAGAAGACAAAAAATCTTTTGAAATATTGAATCTTAGAGATACACAAAAGCAAAAATCTGTAGACAGGAAATGCAAGGGTTATGCAGCCTGAGACTGAACTAAGTTATGTATCCTCAGAAAATATAAAAAAGCTTTTAAAATGTCTATATGTAAATGGATATGCTATCACATTTTTCAACATAAATAAAAAAGCATTGTTTAGCACAGATTATAGAGAAAAGCTATTTTCTGTCCATAGAGGAGTACAACAAGAGAGCTGAATAGTAGAAAATCCTCTGTCATAACCTTCTCTATGCTTGATTTCAAGAGGTCATCTTCATGAATGAGAAAAAACAAAGTTTATCAATGCCTGTTGAATCATGTCTCTGAGAATGAAAATCTATCTCATAATGCAAATGGCAGTAAGTTACTTTTTTTTTTCTTAATTACCCTGGCCAGTCAGAAAGGGGATAATATTACTAATTCGATTGTATATAAATCAAACTACTATGGTCAGAGAGTAACAGTTGTTAATTTATACAGATCAGAAGGGGGTTTGACCTCATGCACTAAGACTGGAATGTTCTGTAAATCCTTGCCCTTCCATGAACTCTCTTTATTCCTTTTCTATTTCGCAGAGACAGTGTAAAAATAGAAAATATCATATTAATAAAGTTCATATTTTTCTTTCTCTGTACACTTATGTAAATATACATTTTCCAAATCAGTGGCAAATCAGAGGTAAAAAAATATGAGGCACCTCAATTCAGGTGTTCATCTAATGCAAGAAATATTTAGAAACAAAATTACAGTTGGCTGCTAAACTCCCCCAGTTTCAGAGTTTTTCCAGACATACCACAACGAGACATGTTTCTAGGTGAAACTACAGAAAAAGGTTAAAGTCACTAATAGTAGTTATTTCAAAGCTTGTATAAGCCAGCAAAGGAAGGAAGGGTCAAAAAGGTCAATATTGGACACAAAATGTTTAGCTGACACTGCCTCTCTTACCTAGAAATTTCTCACCTTAATGACATGTTGGCCTGTTAGCACTCTTTGCTTTATTAAGTTCATTTAGGTTTTCATCTGTCTTCAGTGATCACTAGTACTGTTACAAACAGGAAAACTCATCTCACTCATTACAGTATCTATGAAGGGTCTGGAGAATATATCTTATGAGGAGCGACTGAGGGAACTGGGCTTGTTTAGCCTTGAGAAGAGGAGGCTGAGAGGAGACCTGATCACTGCCTCCAACTACCTGAAAGGAGGTTGTGGAGAAGTGAGTGTTGGTCTCTTCTCCCTAAGGACAGATGATCGGACGAGGGGGAATGGTCTCAAGCTGCGCCAGGGGAGGTTTAGATTGGACGTAAGGAAGAAGTTCTTCCCTGAAAGGGTTATCACGCACTGGAACAGGCTGCCCAGGGAGGTGGTGGAGTCACCATCCCTGGATGTGTTTAAGAGACGGGTGGATGAGGTACTGAGAGATATGGTTTAGTGGCGGACAGATACGGTTGGACTGGATGATCTCTAAGGTCTTTTCCAACCTAGTGATTCTATGATTCTATGATTCTGTGATTCTATGCTCATGAACTGTAAAGCATAACACTTAAGATGTGCCTTATTGAGTTCTTGGGTCCAAATCTATTGTGCCTAAACGAACTCTGGTGATACTGCATACCCTAAACTTCCATAATAACAACCAAGGTGGTTGTTATTACCTTTCAGATAATTTTTTTACAAGAAAATGCTACCTAAGAGTCAGCAGACAATAAACAGAAGGTTCATAGGTGAGATCTGTCCAGAAGGAAGTATTTCTCTCAACTTGAGAAGAAAAAATGTGCAGTTTTGCAGGCTTTTACCACTGGCACTTGGAGATAAGTTGTCTTTGGTTTGGTGGTTCTTCTGAATCCTCTCCTGAATTGTGACTAGTTCTCTAAAGCTGCGGAGATCACATAAAGCTACACTGGTATACATGGCAGAAATCACATTTTGTTCCACAGATCCTGACAGCCACATTCTAACTCATTTACATGACATGGTAATTAGTTCTCCCACTGGTCTTACTGGAGTCTGAGTTTGGCCTTTGGACTTAAAATTCTATAAGGATGACAAATATTTAATTTATTTCTAATGAACTAAGAAATAAGAGAAAAAACCAATAATCCTGGTCTAGCATTTTTAACATCACTGTAGAAAGGGTAGAGCTCTGTGTCCATGGGAGTGTTCTTCAGGCAATGGTATAGCACAGTAAAAAGTATGTTGGGCTCCATTCACCAAGTGAAGAAGATGCATTGAGGATGTGCTCTCCCTAGGAAGCTTAGCCATCTTTTCTACAGTCACTTTTGCCGTGCTAAATTCCACCACACTGTTGACAGAGTAATAAGAGGAGATTTTGAGCAAAAGGCAGAGTGCCTGAGAGCGAGTATGTCAGATGAGCAAGGATTATTTGGCCTCAGAGGCAATCACATTAGCAACTGCCAGGATAGATATACTATTCTGAGTTAAATGAGCTGGGATACTGGATTGCTGTGCTTTAATTTGAGAAATGCACACAAGAGACACCAGCCAGAGCTTGTCTACTAGCACGTCTGTCTCCTCTCTTATCTCATTCAGTTGTGACAAATTAGAGAAAACCATTGGCAGGGACACCTCTAGAGTCATCCAGCTTTTTATTGTGAGTCTGACTTCATCTGGGTTCAAGTGGTTTAACCTTAAATCATTTTTGGACTAAACAGGTATAAAACATACATTTAGATACTTTCATTGCATATCAAAAGAATGTATTCTGACTAATTTAAAAAATTTCCTAAATGCTCTAAAATAAATTGAAGAAGCTTTTTTTTTTTTTTTAATAAAGCAAAATCTACTTGTTACAGGCACAGACTTACTGCAGGACTGCAAGCTTGCAAGGAGTGTGTATTAGAGTGACTTAGTCTGTATTTTAACATTGCTGGTAACTGATAGTCACACAATGACACTACTCCTGATCTGTGCAGTTTTGACATTAACATCAAGGCTAAGTTTGCAGCCTGTGTTCCTAATGGAGAGATGTGAGAAGACATGCTATTCCTGACCATCCCCCACCCCTCCCCTAACTTCATAAGTGAATAGTCTACTCAAAATCCCTTCCTGCAGGAACATGGCAGGCTCAGCCTCTTTCCTCTTTAAAGCAAATGGCTCCGACACAGCAATTCCCAGATCATTCAAAGGTGTAAGAGCTCAGGGAGGCAGTAATACAGTTCAAAACTCAGCAGGAGTCTTGGACTCTCACAGAGTCAAATAGACTCTTCAAAATGCAGCCCTTTCTGGTTTCCAGCTGCTGCTGAGTGCTGTGAAAGCCCACCTCTTGCTACGCTGGAAGCCATTACCCCATCTTTTTGTTATTGCAAGCTTGGCTCAGAGGTATTTCAATACTTCACTTCAGCCACAGCACATTTCTTGTGGTTAGATGTCTCCAGATAGGAACAAGAACAAGGCTTGCAAAATATTGCATACATTGGTCTTTGCACTCATAGGTAACAATAATTTTTAAATTATACAGCCCTAAAGCAAGTAAATGATCCCTAAGTATGAAACATCATATAATTATACTTAAAACTGAGATAAATAATAATAAAGAAAAAACTTCCTAATGTGCACCTGTCATTCTCCAATTCACAGCAGAATTTGTCTTACGGTGTTTATACATTCCAATCACAGTTTAAAAGAAATAGTGGTTTTGTTTTGGTGGTGGATCTAATACGATATTCTAATCTCAACTAGAAATCCATTTAAGAGAAAAGAGAAAAACTTTCTTTTCAGAGAGGCGAAGGAGATTTCAAACTAATTTTATTCTTATGTTACCACTGTTGGGAGAAATTTTATGCCACCATAGCAGCAGTTACTCCTGGGTCTTTGTTAGCATGTGTCTAGCCTCAAAAGGAAGTGTTCAGCTACTGGGTTGAAGGAAAAGGATGTCTTTTAATGTAATTTTGAAGTAATGAGTAGTAGGATGGAATCCCTTGCCATAAAAGGCTTAAAGCTACTTAAAAAATGTGTGATAGAATCCTGATCTTCCCACAGACTGCGTGCAAATTCACAAGCAAATTCACTCAAATGAATAATCCATCTACTGCTGATGTCCCTTTGACAGGATCAGTAAATAGTAGATTCACCAAAGTGTATCATATGTAATGTTCAACGAGATTAAAGACGTTGAAATGCTAACCGGTGTGTAAGTCAAATCCAGATGGTATGATGGCATGATACAAATGTTTTTTCTATCCTGAAATTCTATCATGTCTTCTATAATCCATCTGGTATAAATACAAGGGTTTTTTTCCCTTTCCAGGAGCTTCTCTAGTTTCCTTTCTTCATTCAACAGAAACTTATGTCTCCTAAGAACAGTTTCTAGTACCTCGAAGTGGGAAAGCCCCTTGCTTCTACTGGTCAGCAGTTGTTTTCTTGCAGGTTGTTCAGTGTCAATGCCCAATTCATTCAAGTACTTGTTCAGTGGGATTGTAAAATACATTGCAAATTCTGCATTATGAAGTTGTAAACTGGGACATTTCTCCTGCAAGCATATATTAGCATCAGAAAAATGGAAAACTTGTTTCGCATTAATTACCTAAAAAAGGTTTCCAGATTGTATCAGTAAGAATATCCCTTACCAAGAACAGAGGTAGTTTTGTTTTATGCCTCTATTACATGCCTTCTGCAAAAAAACATTTAGGAATATATTAAAAATTTGCACACAAAGTCTTAATATAAAGAGTGTAATAGACCTGTCTAAAAAGTAACACTAAACTGGGCTGACTGATTTCACAATAAAATGACTTACGTTATTCAAAGTTTTTCTTTCAAAGCGTAATATATTTAGCAACAATTCTGGGAAATTCAAATCATGCTATTAATAAGACAACTGTTTTGTTACAAGCTCCTTTTTATTATGAGATATTAAGGAGAACAGCCATTGCTTTGTGATAAAAAACTCTTTCTTTCATTAATACACAGAAGATTAACATTGATTTAAGTGAAAGAAATCTGGATAGATCCCCATGAATATGTAGGACATAATTTCCTATAACCTTCATCCTACAAGTAGCTCTGCATGATTTTGCTTCAGGTATGTAAAAAGTTTTAGAGACCATGGTGCAAGATCGAGAACAGACAAAGATAAAATCATGTTTGATTGTAAAAATACTAAAATGAATTATTTAAATACTTTTTAATTTTTTTTCAAGCAAAATGTGGGGAAAAAACCTAAACTTATCTCACTTTTTGTTTCTTGAATATGAAATATAAAGCATCAACATTCATGGTTAAAATACACATAGAAATATTTTCAACATATAAAGTATTCATAAAATGGCATACTAGTAATTAAATTACTTCAAATTAAAGTATTTTAAGAAACTGTTTTAATTAAAGATCATTCTCATCCCCTAGCTGTATTCTGGTAGGGTAATCCCCAGTTTCATATCTCAAACGGCCAGTGAGAAAGCTGTATTTGTTTAAATATTGGTTTATATTAATGTTTATTTTGTGTCTTTAATTAAATATTTTTTCTGTAATGTTGTTTGAAAGATTGTACTCGTATCTGTCCATGTTTCTGAAGAATGGATAAAAGCATAACTGTATGTGCTGGGTTTGGCTCAGATAGAGTTAATTTCTTCATAGTAGCTGGTATGGGGTTATGTTGCAGATTTGTGTTCAAAATAGTGTTGATAACACTGAGATTTTTCATTATTGCCGAGTAGTGCTTACACAGGGTTAAGGTCTTTTCTGCTTCTCACACCACCCTGCCACCGAGTCGGCTTGGAGTGCACAAGTGGTTGGGAGGGGACACAGACAGGACAGCTGAACCCAACTGACCCGTATCATGTGACATCATGCTCAGCATATAAAGCTGGGGGAAGAAGAAATAATGGGGAACATGCCCGGAGTGACAGTATTTGTGTTCCCAAGTAACCTTTATGCGTGATGGAGCCCTGCTTTCCTGGAGATGGCTGAACACCTGCCTGCCCATGGGAAGTGGTGAATGAATTCCTTATTTTGCTTTGCTTGCATGGACAGCTTTTACTTTACCTATTGAACTGTCTTTATCTCAACACACGAGTTTTCTCACTTTTACACTTCTTAGTCTCGCCCCCACTGACCCACAGGGGAGTGGGCGAGTGGTGGTGTGATGCTTCTTTATCAGCAGGCATTACACCAAGACACCATATGAAAAAGAAAATTAATTTGTATCTTCCTGATCTTATGGAGACTGTAATTTCACTACTGCCTGAAAAGTAACAATTTTTTTCTGACTTTTGTAAAAGACTTAGCGACTAGAACAGAGCTACTTAAAGGATTGAACTCGATGCACGGCTTACTGAATTGACTTACTTATATAAACCTTACTTGCACTTTTTTTAATATTGAAAGTATCAGTCATAAAATTTAGTGGCCACTATTAGCTCTTCCTAACTCATAATCTCTTTCCTGAACATTTATACCTCATCACTGTAAAATCCACTTTTCTATCAAAAGTATACAAGAACAGATGAATTATTTTAAAATACAATTTCTGGGTTTTGTGGTTTAATCCCAGCCAGCAACTAAGTACCACACAGCCACTCGCTCAGTTCACCCCCCTCTTCCCCCCACCCCCAACTATTCCACACACTACTAGAGGAGGAGAATTGGAGGAAAAGACAAGGAAACTCATGGGTTAAGATAAGAATAATTTAATAACTGAATGTAAATTAAATAAAACAATGATACCAATAATACTAACAATACTAATAATATGTAATAAAAATAATGAAAAAGAAAACAAATTATACAACTGCTCACCACCCCTGACCAATCAAGAGCCAGAGCTGTTGGGAGGGAGAGTAAGAGATAGTCCACCCTGGCCCAACCCGCAGTTTACATACTGAGCATGACATT
>NW_010258568.1:0-15396 GCF_000690775.1 Eurypyga helias
TCCTGGCTGAATCCAGCACACATACTCATGCCTCAGGCCTTGGACTTTCAAACTAAGATTGTAGTTCTGGAAACAGTATAAGCTTTCTGCCCAAAGTACACAGAAGAGGATCCACCACTTCAAGTTTGAAAGCCTTAGCACATTAATTTATCCAGGAAAAAAAAAAAAAAGAATCTATCACTGAGTTGCTTTAAAGACCCTATAGCATTTAGGAATCTTCCTACATGACTTCCTAAAGATGGATAACACTTCAAATCTGTTAAAGTAAGATATATGTTTCTAAGTTTGATTACATCAGCATAGTTGGTGAACCATAGAGCTCATGACTGAGATGTTTAAAGGAATTCATAACATGCTAGTTTAGATGCTGAGTGAAATGTATCTGTGGAAGTTGTTTCCACTGTTTTACTCCTTTCTGCAGTGACAGCTATCTCTAATATCTCTATTAAGTGCACCATATATAGATATTCCTATAATCCTTTTGTAAACGCTCATTTATACCTGTCACAGCCAAACACATGCCAGAAAACTAATGTAAAATCCTTTAAAACTTGGGTCTGGAAAATGATGATAAAATTTCATTAGGCAGTTAGATTTTTCTACATCAGATTTCAAAAGGCCAAGGCAGATATCAAGGAAAGAAAAAGTGATTGAAATTTCTGACTCATGAAGAGAGAAAATGTTCATAGTCTGTGCTAGGTATTCTGCTCAGATGTAATAAGAAAAATAATGACATTTGAAAATAAGGGCATAATTCTAATAAACAATGATGACCACCTATTTTCTAAGAAGGTACTCTAAACATGGTTAAAAATACCAATTTGTATTGATCTTCCTATGCCCTCTGTGAAACACAGAAAAAGACAGTCTTGGTGATCAATTAGTAATTTATGGCAAATTTAAAGCTCATTCATCTGTGTCACACACAAAAAATAATTCCCATCTTAGTTTTTCATGATCAAGTTAAAGGTTATAAAAAGCTCTAACAACAGTTAAATGATTAACAAACAAAAGAATGAATATCTATATATGCTGATTATAGACAAACTTTCAAAACCCCAATATTTATTGAGAAAAATTATTATTACATGCATGAAAAGATGTAAAGAATATGAAAAAATGTATAGAATGCCTGCAGAAATGTTAGGAGGTAAAATCTTTGAAGGTTTGCTTGAAAAAGTGGAGGAAACAGTTTCAAGTACAAAATGAAATGTAATACTCTTAAGCTGGTATTATTTGATAAGGCTAAAAGAGAGGAACAATTAATATTTATTGATTAATAATAAAGTTGGCAGAAGGATCAGCAAGGAAGGAAGCTTTCAAAAGGTCACAAGCAAGGAAGAAGATTGTTCATGTTTGTATGCACATGACATGAAGGCTTAGGAAGCACTGGACAAGATACAGATCTGCAACAATATTACAAACAACACAGCACAATTAAATAAACTAGCAAGAAAGAATGTATTGAGACATTTTATCTTTGTTATAGTTATCTATGAAAGCCTAAAAAATTGTTCTCAAAGGAATACTGCTTATAATGAACATTTCTATAATGTCCTTCCCCTCCCTCCCTCCCCCCCGAGTTACCACTTCTTTTTGTGAATAGGGAATTTTCAAGTCATAATAAACACAGTCAATGTTCTGAAAAAGAGATTCTGGAATATTCTGTAGTCATTAGACAACCAGCTTACCTTCTAACTAGAGAAGTCTCCAGTAATCACCTGAAAACTGACCATTACAAACCCCAGTGCTGATAAATTATACAATTGCTCACTGCCCGCTGACTGATACACAGCCAGGTCCCAAGTAGTGAAACTCAGATCCAGAGAGCTGGAGCTTGAGAGTGATTGCAGCAGTCTGAGTGAGCCCAACAGAGACATTGCACCAGGGTGCAAGTGAGCCCCATGAGTTAGAGCATGACTGAGAAAGCCTACCACCCCCCCAACTCACTGTTGAACAAGTGAGCTATTGCATGAACAAATGAGCAAACTAACAAGAAAACAAGCTAACAAGCTAAACAAATAATCAAGCAAATGAGCAAGCTATCACTTTCTGGTCATCTTGTTGCTTATATACTGAGTATGACATGCTGTGGAATGAAATACTCCTTAGATTAGTCTGGGTTAGCTGTTTGAACTCTGTGTGTCCCCCACTACTTGTAGAGAGAAAGTTGGGAACACAGGTGCAATATCAGATGCTGAAAAAGACACTGAATTAGTGCAAGGACTCCTTAGCACTAACTAAAAATTACTTTATCAGTACTATTCTCAGGGGAAATCCAAAATATAGCTTTGTACCAGTTACTGTGAAGAAAATTAACTCTGTCCTGACTAAATCAGGAACAATATCATATGCTTCAATGAGGAGGAAAACAATTATTTTTCTTTAACTTGGACAAAACAATGTCGTTATTTGCTTTATTTTACCTTCCTCCAAAACATGTAAAATTAAAATGTTTTGCTTGAAAGTGGAAAAAAGAAATCTGCGTTTGTCAAGTTTGGTATATAAGTAATAGAAAAATTAAACAAATTATAGTCTGTACTGCTGTGATGACATTAATGTTCTTCATAGCAGCACATATGGTGGTGCTATGTTTTGTATTTGTGACCTGTTGATATCACACCAACATTTCAGCTATTGCTGAATGGTGTTTGCACAACCTGAAGGCCGCCTCTGTTTCTCACTCTTCTACTCTCACCTCACCACTCACAGTATGTGTGCAGGAAACTGGGAGAGGAAACACTGCTATTGCTTGGAGGCTGGGCACTGGTTTGTCTGTGGGAGTCGATAAGTGCCTTCGCATGGCTTTTGCCTTGCCTCGCCTTCACTTACTATATTTATCCTGACCACCTAGTTTCTTCTCTCCCTCATCACACTGTTGTGTCCGTAGACAAGAAGCTGTGCAGGGCTCAGCTTCTGCCTGTGGTCAGCTCACCACATGGTCTCAAAATATAAACTGTGAAGCATGCTATTAGACGAGCAGTTAGGCCTGATCTTAATATTAAAATTAATGTCTTTACTGAATACAACAGAAACAAAGAGTGAAAAACTGATCTGACAGGAATATAACCTGTCTCCAGCAAACTTCTATCATAGAAAGCTTTTCAGACTTGGTTAAACAGCATTTGTTTTCTTTTTACTGGAAAGCATGCATGATTAACACATTTTTTAATATTGCTTTGTATTAACACACCAAGGTGTCTTTTCAGATGAAAAGAAAAATATTGCAGAAAGGAATATTAATTAAGTAAAAATAGTATTATGCTATCATCTTCTCTGTTTTTATTGATATTTTGAAAATATAAACTTAAAAATGTTACTTATGTTAGAAGAAATTACAAGGGAAGTTCCAGAAAAAAAGAAAATTAATTTCATAATAAAAAAGAGAATTTGAAAACAACAATGATGTATGTTATAAAAAAGGCTTTAAACCAACACCACAATAGTAGATTATGTTGTATTTCAAACATTTAATATGTGGCTTAGTAATCTCTTTATGTGATGAAAACCAGTTAAACACAGGCAGTCTAAAATTTCACAAAGAAGTGTTTTAAAATTATTTTTTTAACATTACTCATAAACTCTAAATATAAATATAATAAAGATCCGACTGATTTCTATGATTTTTTTAATATATTGTTATTATCTCCAACATACATTTTTAATAAGCCAAATTAGAAAAGCCTAAAACTTTTATAAGTGCCTTATGACTGAAATATTTAAACTCCATGCATGTCTCAATGTTTACATATCTTTTTAATATTAGAAAAAGATGTCTGCATTCTATAAAGCTTAGTGAGGTATTTGTTTGGGACGTTTACTTGATTTTTTTTCTGGACAATATTAAAGTATGTTCTACATTTGGAAGTTAAAAAGCATCTTGTTAATCATCAAACCAGCTATTCAATAGATATTACTTTTTCTATACCTAGTCAGAATTCTCTGCACAAATAATATTGCTTAATTGTTAGAAGACTTTTGAGAATAGGATTCACACTTTCATTTTTCATAACCTGGTCTTGTAAGGTCCTTGGAAGTTCAATTTCAAAGTAATCTGAATAGGTTTATGAGGTAAAATCCTGTCTCCACTGACTTCAGAGGCCAGGATTTCTCCTGTAGGCTTCTCAGCAACTTTACCTCATACAGCATTTGTTGTCTTTTGGCAGTTACGTAGCACATTCACCGCATACCCCATAAGCGGAACACTGAAATCTCAAAGAAATCTAACATTCTGGGGGAAGTTGTGGCTGCTTTCCAAAGTTTCTCTAGAAAGTGACCATGTAAGTCATCTTTCCACCTCACCTCTTCCAAGAATCAACATCCTGATGTAGCTTCCAAAGCAGCCTTAGATTAATGATATTCCTTCGCATTAACTCATCGTTATTCTTTCCTATCTTTTAAGAATCTTCTTTTAAATAATCCAGTAAAGTTATACACTCAGCAAATTTTCACAATATCGCAATCAACTATGTATTTACACTTGATGAAATTACTGAAGAAATATAAAAACCTGCCACTGATCAAGTTTTGAAAACTCAAGTACGTTCACATTGTTTAAATGAAATGACCTTTTTATCTCTAAGACAATTTGACATGATGTTTAAAACTGATCTACTCTTAGAAGTTGTATTTACATTTTGTAGAAATTACAGAATTGTTTATATTTTATAACTTTTTTCTTAATACTAGTCAGCTTTCATCTCTCATCAATCACTACTGTATATTGATGTGATCATAGAGTCATAGTATGGTTTGGGTTGGAAAGGACTTTAATGATCATGTAGTTCCAACCCCCCTGCCATGGGCAGGGACACCTTCCACTAGACCAGGTTGCTCAAAGCCTCATCCAGCCTGGCCTTGAACACTTCCAGGGATGGCGCATCCACAGCTTCTCTGGGCAACCTGTTCCAGTGCCTCACCACCCCCTCGGTGAAGAACTTCTTCCTGACATCTAATCTAAATCTCCCCACTTTCAATTTATACCCGTAACTCCTTGTCCTATCACTACAGGCCCTTGTAAGAAGTACCCACCCAGCCAGCTTCCTTGTAGGCCCCTTCAGATATTGGAAATCTGCAATAAGGTTTTCATCTGTCCCCTTCATCTTTGATCTTTTTTCTTGAGGGATAAAAGCAAGATACCTTAAGGCTGAACACATCAGCAAAAATCTTTACACTTGTGCTTATAGCTGTTTTAAATTTCCTTTAGAACATATTATCTAAAAAATTCTGAAATCAATCCAAATAATTTTTGAGACATTAATAATTCCTCTTAGAAGAATGCAGGGGTGAAGCACAATTGCTTCACCTTTTCCTAAGGGGCTTACTGTAGTTTAATTCCTGTGAAGAGAAGTTAATGACAGAGGATTTGGAACTCTATGATCTTTAAGGTCTCTTCCAGCCCAAACCATTCCATGACTCTATGAATGTGAGAATCCTTGATTTCATTGCTAAGTGTGTCACTCCTCATGAATGTTCAGTGAGTCATAGGTTTATGATTATTAGGTTGGATACATAAATGTAATTGGCATTTAAATCCACCTCTGGACGGAAAATGAAATGACCAGTTACTAGGTGGCAAGGTATAACAGCACCACATTTTGATTTTAAAAGGAACAAGATTTACTCTTAGTTAGTACTAACAATGTTGTTCATAGTGCTTCTCATTTTAATTGAAGGAAATAATTTCACAAACACCAGGAATAACAGTAGCATTCAGTGTAGCTAATAGAAGGCTCGACAGTGTTGGCACGTTGTTCTTTTCCTCATATTTCTATAGATTGCCAAGGCAGCAAAAAATTTCTAGGAACATGGGATGGTTGCAGATGGTAGATGAAAATTTAGACTTCATTCACTCCAGACAGACACTTAAAGGATCATTTGAGATCCCTTAATTTGTCAGATACATCTATGTGTTTACACATCTATGTGTTTACCTGTTTACAGACAGGTAAAATGCAGTATTGATGAGGCCTGTGCACATCATAGTCTGGTAGGTCAGTAGCAAAAATGTCATGATCTGATTATACTAGAAAATTAAGTAATTTATTTAGTATCTTTTTAGGTGTAATAGAATGTTGTCCCTGTAAATCCACAGTCAGTCTGGTCTGTAGTCACTTGTGTGTTCTGTGGACAGGTGATTTAGATCCTGTATGCTGCTTGACTTCCAACTTCTATTCCAGAAGAGCACACATTTTTCATGTCCATGGCATAGCTGCCACCTATGTATACATGCCTGGGGTACTGTACAATGCCTGAAGTGGCAGTAGATGTCTGTGTGTGTGCAGTTGAACCCCACTGGAGTATTTTCATATTTAAAAGCTAGAGATGTTATGATGAACATTCCTTCTGACTGCCATGACTCCATTGACTACATCATCACTGCCTGTAACAGAAGATAAGGATACTAGCCCACACACAGACATGTTTTGAGTCATTTGACCATACATAGATGCTATCATTTGAGACTGTGGTCTCAGGTACCTCACCTGGCTTCTGACTGCCAGTCCAAGAGGGCACAAATCTTTGTTGTGTTTGAACACCCTTCATGAATTCTGTGACCTCCTTAGGGTATTTCATGCAGTACTAGACATCTTTGAGTGCAGCTGAATTGACTGCTACTTTGAAATATATTTAGGTGACTGCAACTTGGAGGTATATACAACTTGAACATTATAATATTGTCTTAAATTGTAAATTCATCTTATTTGCTTCCGAGGCATAACAATATTTACAAGAATTCCAGGCAAAGTTCAAGACAATATGTATATTTAGTGCTGTTTAGATTTAGTAATGTAACATACACCTTCCTCTGATGAAAACTGTATTGCAGTAGAATAAGGAATATAACAAAAATATACTCACAGAATAGCTCTGTTAATGTTTAACAGAGACTAAAAACAGATCACCTTAAACTGTGTCCCTAAAAACCACATCTACACATTTTTAAAATACCTGCAGGGATAGTGACTCAACCACTCCCCTGGACAGCACATTCTAATGCCTGACAACCCTTTCAAAATATTGCGAGTTCATATCCAGGTTTTCATCCATTCATTGTGGCTTTGAGCAACCTGGTCTAGTGCAAGGTGTCCCTGCCCATGGCAGGGGGGTTGGAACTAGATGATCTTTAAGGTCCCTTCCAACCCTAACCGTTCTATGATTCTATGATTCATCCACCAGTACCCTCAAGACCTTCTCCTAAGGGCTGCTCTCGATCCATTCTTTGCCCAGCCTGTACTTGTCCTTGGGATTGCCCCAACCCAGGTGCAGAACCTTGCATTTGGCCTTGTTGAACTTCATGAGGTTTGCACAGACCCACCTCTCAAAAGATCTTGGGCATGTCGTAGTTTTCTTTGCTTCAGTTATTGAATATGAATTATATAGCTTAGGTTTGGGATTCTATATATCTAAGATGTAGGCTATGCTGTTTCAGGGGTGAATTCTTGTTGTACTTTTTGTAATACACTGTGAAGAGATAATGAAATCGTTCATCAAAACAATAACTGTAAAAAGAAGAAATTAATTGTAGAATATTGATAATGTTATTACAAAAAATATATTCTGCAAATTCCACTTGGTCAGTCATGAAAATGGTCAGATACTATTAATATTATTTGTAAACTAAACCATTTACATATTTATCATTTAACAAATTATACTAAACAACTTAATTTATAACCTTCAGCTGGTGTAGGTGGGGGCAAATTCACACCATTCTGGATATCCAAGAGAACTTACTACATTTTTCTGTATGTGGAATTCTTTGCAATGCTTCTTCTGTAGAAGAGATTATCATATTTTATTTATGGTAAAAAGCTCAGTGTAAGAGAGCAAATATTCCCATTTCTCTGCATTGCACCAACATTATCAAGATTCTTAAGCTGACTTTTCTTCAATAATTCAAATACAGGATCTCATCACTTCACTTTTTTGGAGATGTGGTATGTTGAGTTCATATCATAACAGTGTTATAGCTAGAAGCCAAAGCACAACTTTCTTATTTTTTGTCATATTTATGAACACAACTGTTTCCTTTGGAGATGGGTGAAAAACAAAGCCAAAACCAAAACCAACAAAAAACACCCCACCTACCACCAAAACCAACAACGTATGTTTTCTGTGAATATAAAAGGACAGAATTCTTTTTTTTTGTTTTTAATTCATTGCAGATTTTCCTGTGTATAAAAATTAATGGACTGAGATTTATAACACGAGTTTCTTCAGCATGTATTCCTCTAAGGACATAGATTTTAGGCTTTTCTGAAATCAAATCCCAAAGGAAAAGTATGTCAGAAGATATTCAAAGTAGCTGGTCAGGGTTTACACTGAGTTTTCCAAACTAAAACAAAAACAAAACAAAAAAACCTCAAGCAAAACCCCAGAACTGAGTGATTTTAAATGTCAGACTTTCTTTTTTTTTTTTTAATTTTTACATATAGTGCCTAATATTCTAATTTTTAATATAAAAGATCAGTGTATCTTGGTACTTATCCTCTTCTGATTTACCATATAAAGATCAGGAATAGCCCCATCAAGATCAAGGTCCTAACATTGTAGAAGCTGAAGCTGAAATATATTATATCCCATAAAAGATTTTCTATTTTATACGTAGGGCTCAATCAGGTAAGCATATACCAATTTGTTAGAACACGCGGTAGAAGACCAGCAGAATAATTTTTCACTGCCACTGCCAAACTTCCATCTTTACAGTCACACTGGTGTTTGTTCTGCCAGCCTGGCAGTGGAAGGGATTCACTGATTTGTTTTGATGTGTCAAGCTTAACTAGAATTTTGCATTTGTTTTAAAAGGAGATTATCATGAATACAACTTCCAGTTCTGCTAGATTCCTTGTGAACAGGGTAATGAGGAACATGTATGTTCCTGACTTGCACTTCCTAAAGTTTCCAAGACAATAAAATAGATAGATTTCTAAGAGAGAGAGAGAAGGGAATCAAATCCTTAGGCTACCAGCTACACTGCAGGGCAATGTGTAATTTTGGTGCCTGTTGTCATTTATATTATACTTCACAGATGTTAAGTACTTAGTATTTTATCTCTACTTCACAGGAAACTAAGGGAGAAAAGTTAATGACTTGGCAATAAAGGACAGAGCACCAGAGATACTGCTTGAGTGCAGAAATTCACTTTGTGTAATCTAATAAATCATGCTGTTCGTATGTTATTTAGAAGCCAGTAGATCTTCTCAGAAAGGCACAGAGCTCAGCAGGACTTGGCTGTAACATTAGGGTTATCAGTGTCAGCCTTAGCAACATTGCCTCCAAAATCTATGAACCAATCTGTGGAACCTCCAAAAACCAAATCCACCTTTGTCAGTTTTTTCTTAGACCCTGAGGAACAGATCAAGGCAAGTGTGGAAGAAAGAGCATGAGGAGGGACGTGCGACTAATGTCTGATTTTTATAGCAAAGAGATTTTGAACAGTGGCATTAATCTGTATGTTCAGCTTTTTTTTTTTTCTTTCCACATGAAAGATGAGATTTGTCTTGACATTTCTAGGTCCTCAAAATTAATCACTACCAGAAAGAAAAAAAGAGGATGGTAAAGTATAGATAAGAATTCAAAACTGATCATTAATGTAGCCCTTGTATTTCAGTTAATGATATAATTATGTTTAGGCTTGGTATTTAAACTACTGCACAATTAAAGTTCTAACTAGCATACATATACATAATCAACACATACAACTTAGATTACGTAGAAAAATAGATAAAAACATTGTTCACAAAGTAGCAGGAGTCTTCTGTTAATAAGACTTTTATTTTTAGCAAACATAGTAGCAACATTTAAAAAGACCTTATCAGCTAATTAAAAGTTAACTTCCACTCTCAAAGCGTTGAAAGAATGTATGATTCCAGATGCATTAACATTAAATTTGCTTTGATTTTGTAATTGCAATGGGCTTTCCTCCCAGGCCTAGTACTAGTTGGAGTCCTGAATTCTATCAGATGAACATATATCTATAGTGAAATTCATCACAAAAAGATGAAAACTTAGGTTTTCACAAAATGCGTTCTTATCAGCTTTCACCAGAACTAGAAGTAATTAGGGGTGCTTCTAAGGGGGGGAAAAACCCCAAAAACCAAACCAAACCAAAACAAAAACCAAAAACCACACCAAAAAAAACACCAAAACCAAAACACCCAACAACAAGAAGAATTCACAAAACATCCAAGAAAAGAAAGAAAACACATGCCAAATAGATTATATTAGTATCTGTTGTAAAAAATTTCTTCTACTATATCAATAATGTGCATGAATTAGTATTGTTATTAGCTGAATTAGTTCATTTGTGGTATAAGAAAAAGAATTTTCTTTTAGAATAAAATCTAAGCAGAACTTGAAACATATGAACAGAACTCTGCATATGACTGTAAGACTACTGTGATAATGTTTTAATAAAATAGTGTCATGGTTCAGGCCCAGCTGGCAACAAATGACCACATGGCCGCTTGCTCACTCCTCCCCATTCCCCCTTCCCAGTGAGATGGGAAGGAGAATTGGAAGAAAAAAACAAACCCCTCCTTTGAGAAGAGAACACTGTACAAGTAGAAGAACTAACAACAATACTAATAAAAGAACATACAAAACTAATGAGGCATAATGCAATTGCTCACCACCCCTATATGATGCCCAACCTGTTACAGAGCCATGATCCACCCCCACTCCAGGTTCCACCAACTATAACATGAGTATGACATCATATAGTATAAAATATCCCCTTTGTCAGTTTCTTGTGAAAATTAACTCTATCCCAGCCGAACACAGGACAAATAGGTTTCCAAATATGGTTAGAGCTTCTTTAGCCTATTAAGTGTCAGTGACATAGAAAAAGAACATATTTATACTGAACTCCAAATCATTCTTCTGGAACAGAAAAATACAAGCTGCCATGTAAATATTTCTGCCAGGAACTTAATAGTAACAAGTTATGTTATTTCTCAAGGTCAGAAAAACATTCACTGTAAAATTTGGATACTGATCATATAGTATATTATTTATTTTCATCAGTATTACCTATGTATTAATGAGTATTGTTATTTTTTAAGAAAAATCTAATTGTACATTGCATTTTTTGTAAAGTTTAGTAATTTTTTTCTTTAAGGTCAACAACAATGTCTCCAAAGGAAAAAAAAAATAACATCAGTATGAAATATCAAATGTACTTTTAAGAATCAGTTTCTACGCTCAAAACATAGGTTTGATTTATATTTTATGTTTTAATTTGTGATTTCTAGATTCTAGGTCCTGATGTCGATACTGGATTTGGAGCATATTCCACATGTCACATATTGAAGATCGGTGGAGAAAGATAAATAAGAGAACAAGACTTGTTCCACTGATTGACTGCAATCACGTAATTCTCTTGGTTGAACTGTTGTGTGTCTGAAATGAGGAATGTAGCCACTCTTCTGTTAATTTTCAATCAGCAACAAATCAATCAAACCTGGACACAGGAAAATACAGTTAGCGAATGGACATACAATACAAAGCTGGAAATGTGTTTTGGACACAATCCTCAAAATCACAGAATGGCTGCAGTTGAAAGGGACCTCTGGAGGTCACCTGGTCCAACCACCCTCCTCAATCAGGGACATCCAGATCCGGTTGTCCAGGACAATACACAGACAACTTATACATATCTCTCTCAGATGCGACTCCACATCTGTAAGCAACATATGCTTACCTCACAGTGAAAAAGTGTTTCCTGATGTTCAGAGGGAACCTCCTGTGTTTCAAGTTGTGCTCATTGCTTCTTGTCCTGTCACAGGTCACCACTGAAAAGAGACTGGGTCTGTCCTCTATGAAGGGTTTCTTCAGGCATTTATATACATTGATAATATTACCTCTGAGCCTTCTTCTCTCTAGGCTGAACAGTCCCATCTCTCTCAGCCTTTCCTCATAGGAGAGATTCTTCAGTCTCTTCATCATCTTTGTGGCCCTTTTCAGGGCTCTCCAAGGTGTCCACGTCTCTCTTGTACAGAGAAACCGGGAATGGGACACTGCACTCCAGGTGTGGCATCTCCAGGGCTGAGTAGAGGGGAAGTATCAGCTGCCTTGACCTACTGACAACACTCCTCCTAATGAAACCCATCAACCTCCTTTGTGGCAAGTGAACACGGTTGGCATATGTTCAGCTTCTCCAGTGATACTGCAAGATGGTTTCCTGCCAAGCTACTCTACAGCTGGATGGTCCCCAGCATACACTGATGCTAGAGTTCTTCCTCCCCAGACACAGAACTTTGCACTTCCCCTTGTTGAACTTCATGAGGTTCCTGTCAGCCCATTTCTCCAGCCTGCTGAGGTCCCTCTGGATGACAGTGTCAGCAGCTCCTTCCAGTTTTGTGTCATCAGGAAACTTGCTGAAGGTGAACTTTGCCCCATCATCCAGACCATTCATAAAGATTTTTAACAGTATTGGAGCCAGAATCAGCTCTTGGGTTACAACACTGATGGCAGGGATTCAGCTGCTCTTTGCACAGCAGATCACAACTTTCTGAGCCTGGCAGTTCAGCTAGTTTTCAGTCCCAGTATTGACCACTGGGGTACCCCATACAATGCAGTTACCAGAACATAGCCCACTGGTTTGAGATTCTATGGTCTTAAAATTAGGCACACAAAAATGACAGATATTGCCTAAGACTTAAAGGGTACCCTGACCCTTCTGTAGTATTGAGTGAAATCTGGGTGGAATACCACTGAACACTTCAAATGACTGTAGATATTAATGTGTGTGCAATGAGATCCAGTCTGGATTCAAACATGCAAATTTTGGCATCTACATTTAAAAGTTAGTGTTTGAGAGTGATTTCTAAATTTACGTTATACTCAATGAATGTCTAGATGTGTATTCAGCTGCCTAGACATAGACATTGCCTAGGCATATGACATACACTAAGTCACATTCTATGACTTAGCCTATCCTGTCTGGCCCCCAGGTGCTTGACCAGAAGAGTACATGTCTGCCGTTAGTCCTGTGTCATATCTGCCAGATTTTTGTGGACATCTCAAGCAGTTAAAAAGCTGCAACACTTTATGTTTAGGGAATTGAATCCCACCTTATATACACACTGTGTAAAGTAGGGCCTTAGACACTTGGCTTGCCTGTTAAACCTGTATTAGGTTTAATATGACATGTCTAAAGTCTGGAGCCTAATTTGCTCCCCGTGATGTTCATATTCCTCATTAAATCTCATTCTTGCAGATAAAGTGTGCATCTAAGGTTTACTCACTGATTTGCCTTTCATAATATCTTTTTCATCAGATTATTGTATGATGAAAGGCATAATTAATGTGCTAATGAAAGTGATGTGCTAATAAGAATTAGTATGAATTACTGCATGAGCTAGTCAATGTAGTTTTAGGAGGCTATTGACAAGATAGAGTGTTGCTGAGACCATGAATTTATTCTGGATTCCATGCCCAGATCCCCTAACTAGCAAGTTGAAATATTCTATATGTTTGGTTGGACAAAAAGTTTGAGACATGCTGCAAAAATATTGTATCTATAAAGTGGGTGAAATATTCAGAATGTAGCTCTTCTACCCGATTCATGAAGCTTCAATGTAAGTGCATCAAATTAAGGATCCTATGTGCTCAAGTGAGTTCTCTTCACAAAATTGTGAATGCAAATACTGGACGTTGACTTTCAGCCCCCTTTAAAACTCTAGTTGACTGAATTTTCAGATTCTGAGCTGTCTTGCTTTTTCTGTTTAATAAAACATATGGACACGTTTTTCCACAAGATAAATTCTGGTTTACAACTGAATACCCAAGAAATATTTTTTAAAAGTGTCTGGGGGAGAGTAAAATGAGACAGTAGCTGTATGAGTGACAGGGGTTCACCACTTGTCTCTTTGTACTTGAGGATCTTTTATCCTCTTGCCACAGCAGGACTACAAATATTTTTGTTCCTTTCACAGGGACTTTTATTTTCTGTCTCCTTTTACTGCTTATATATTCCAACACTAGACTTCTAAGGAAAAATAAAAAATCTAGAAACATCCCAGTAGGAAAGATCAGTGAGTACTACTCTCAATCAGTAAGGGTATCTTAAAGGACATGATTTGCTCATGGCAACTAACCATTCCCCAAGTGTGCTGCTTGACTGTATGTGGGAACTACACCTCTGAGGCAGCAGATTTTACAATCATACTGCTGAAGAGAATGGTTTTATCTATCAAAGCTATGGAGGTGACATCAGAGTAAAGTACTCATGAGTTTGTCCGTGAATACTTAAAACTGAAAGTTCAGATGGAAAGTTTAAAGGGATTACACATGGAGTGAAATATATAAAATTATGAAGCTGAAAATATCTAAGTGTCTATACAGCATAACAGAAAGAAAAGCAGTATTGACATAATTTTAATAATGGAAAAAACCTAACATTAGGCCTTTGCATTTTGAGTATCGTACATGAATGAAGATAAAACAAATCTGATTATGATTATCTGGTTCTTTTGGTACTATAAAAAAAACACCAGTCTTAATTTTCAAATTTGAATATTAGATATTTTAGCTGCAGTCATCTGTCCTTGCTTAGGCATCTAGGTCTACTTAAAGCATTTAAAGTTTTATTTCTAATTTGCCTGTCTGAAGAATTTGTGAGAACAGATGAGGAAGGAGCCAAGCAGGATGCTACCCTTTGGACCTTACATATAAGATAGCTGGATTTTAAACATGAGATGTGAATGGATGGATTTGGATTCATTAGTTGTATTGACACTGATAAATAACACAGGACAGGGACCATACTCTTGTTCAGAGGTCAGGTGTCATGGTACAGACTGTGTTCAAAGACCTAAACTGTATTAACCCTCAGAAGAGTTCAAGAAAAATTATTCTCTGGCCCATGTTATTTCTTAAAACATGCATGGACATACCTAGGTGAGAACTATTTGGCACAGACTAGAGGTAGGACATAGAGCTTGTTAACAGGATGGATAAGCATGAGGTAGGCCAGAAAATTAATGCAAGGATTTGAAAATAATTATTTTTTTAGTAAAAGAAGTAGCAAAAAGAATTGTAAAGGATTGAGTTGAAACAGACCAAAAAATGTTTGTGCCAACGGAGGTCTGTCTCAGCATTGCTGGAACATCTCACTGCCTGCCACGACCATAGCAAGGGAGCAACAGTCAGACCGCAAGGCAGGAGGTTCCCTGTTATCCCACTGCATTGAACAGTTGGACTGCAAGGTTAGAGGTTTCCTGCCTTCTGAGGAACCTGAGGTGGAGCTAATTCCAAGAACTTTAATCTAACCCCTGCACATGCACCCAGACCCGGGGTCGGAGAAACAGAGGGGTCCGGAGGCCCCTGAAGACCCCCAGAGAGACCCCTGAAGACCACCAGTGCCCCCTAGTGACGGTACTGGGCATGCGC
>NW_010258568.1:15469-15938 GCF_000690775.1 Eurypyga helias
CGTGACAACCAGCATCAAATGGAATTCCCCACCTGACGTGAAGTCGACCTGTACTGACGGGACGCCGCAGCTCCGTGGTGGCAGCTATTGCGCCTTTACTTTCCTTTTTTTTTTTTTCCATCTTTCTCTCTCTCTTTTTTGCATCTCTGCGAATTTGGATGTAACTATTAAACTTCTTCTCTTCACAGCATTTGACCTCGTTTGTGTCTTAATCTCACTCTGGGAATAACAACGAATCTCCCCAGACCGGACTTTTCTGGGTCGGGACAAGGATATACTAGAAAAATCAGATGTAGTAGTGCTGAGGAAGAGTAAGAGAAAGGAATCAATAGGATTTCTTCTTGCCCCCTTCACAAAGAGGGAAAGACAGTCCCCATCAATCTGCTGGCCTAGTATTCAGTTGAATGATAAATGGGGTGATCAGGTCTGCTGGTGTTGGATGATATTCACCTTTCTCAAAGAGGAAAGA
>NW_010258569.1:0-24594 GCF_000690775.1 Eurypyga helias
CCGGAGTTAAACCACGACACTTGGACAGGCCATCGGGTTGGGCTGTCCCTGCGCAGGAGGAGGCAGATCCATGAGGTATATTGAGAGAAGAGATGGGAGGGTGCTTGATCCCTGTGCAAGTGAATGAAGCAGGGCAGGAATTATAAAGGAGAGGCTTCAGGAGATCTAGAAGAGCGGGAGAGGCTGTCTGAGAAGGTACTGCAACCCTCCCTGTTGAGCTCGGTTTATCCTCTGGGAGAGGTCAGTGTTAGGGAAGCAACAGGTGGATCGCTCCGCAGGATTCCTGTTTGACCTTAAAGTATTTGCTGACCCAGGCCTGTACCAACAAAGGCAGAGTTTTAGGTTGCCACGTGGCAAACTTGGAGCCCCTCCAGAAGGTACCAGAAAAGTTCTCCACCTTCTCACAACTCTCTCATTCTCATCCAGCCCAGCAGTTTCGCGGGAAGGGCCTCGCGCGTTTGCCTTCGCCTCCGCTGTTGACGTTTGTGAGCTGCTCTCTCGCTCCTTGGGTCAAGTTACACCGTGCTCCCAGACAATTCTTACCTGCCTCTGCCAGCAGCAGGGCTCCTCAGCCAACCAAAGTAACCAGAATAAACCCCCAAATCAGGAGTTTTAAAAGGAATTTATTTTTCTCTGGGTTTTTTCCCCCTCCCATCCCACAGTTTCTTGGAGCTTTTTGTCCTACAGCCAAGATTTTGAGTCCATCGCTCTATGACTCTGGAGGACTTCAGTTAGCAAAGCTTATATGAGGAAATGGTTTAAAAAAAATAATAAAGCAGACCTGTCATTATCGGGTTTTGGAGCAAATGTAATTATTTGAAAGCCCATTTATGTCTGAGAGTTTGATTTAACGCTGCGAGGAGGTTTTAAGACATTTAAATTTTTAAACTTACAAAATGTTTAAAATGGAATTAATCTTTTATGCACATTCGAATTCCAGCAGAGATAGCTGAGACAGGGGTACTGTGTTTTGGGGTTGGATTTTGTTGGTTGGGGAAGGGGGGGGGTGTTCAATGTGAACAGCATTGTGGTTTTGCAAATCTGACTGTAGCAACACCGCGCTGATCAGCGAGCAGCAAGTGAGGCCAACTGTTTCACTTCAGCATTTTCCTACCTTAGTTCTTACAGGAAGAGATCAAAAATCTTACTCCGATTCTCTTGGATTTTCCCAATTTTCCTCACCACTTGAGTTGCACTGGCATGTAAATAAATAAATAAATTGAAGTAAGCCCCTCCATCCCATCCCAAATCTTGGCAGTGTGCCCCACATGCCAAACCGTGCAGGATTAGCCGAGTTCAAGGATTGGCAGAGTGCAGGTTAAAGCTGACGAAAGGAAGCTCGGGCAAGCTGTGCAGGAACAAGCCAGTCCCAGAGAATTAATTCACAGCCGTCCTCTGGAGCGAGGGGTGTCCTGAGGAGCCCGCTTCTGTCTGGCACCCGCGGGACCCCGCCGGAGGAGACCTTTCTCGCCAAGAACAGGTCTGGACCCGGGACGGCACAAGGCTTTCTTGTACTCCATAAACACTTGGACTGTAGGAAAGACTCCTCTTTTTTTAAAAAAAATGTGGCGCTGAACCTGGGTTGGAAGGAAGATGTGTTTAACCCTTTAGTTTCCAGCAGCGGGAGGATGCTTAAATGTACGTGTCCGCACGCACGTTCTGTTCCCATGTCAGGTGCACCCACCGGCTGGACCTTGCAGCGTTGTCCCACATTTGGCTGTGTTTGACTGCTCTGATAATGTTTCGCAGAGAGAAATTGGGTCATTTATTATTTTATTTCCCCCCCCAGCCTTGTGACGCTTTGAAGTCTTGGGGCAGAAGCTGATGTGGGAGCCTTCGGAAGGCAAAGCAGATCATAGCTGGGGTGCAGCTGTGACCTGCTGCCCATGTCCGTAATTTCTGACCTTTCATTTTGGATATGCACTTATAAAAACGGCTGTCAGAACCCCGTTTTCCTGCTCTAAGACTGTGGTTTTGACAGTGTCTGCTATTGTCTGGCTAACAGCTTCCTCCAGCCCTCCTCCCTGCACAGCTCTCGCTTGTTTTCCCCCATGCATCAGGAGTTAAAATAAAGCTTTTAGCAAATGTGGCATTTCCTCCTCCTCCACTCTCCCATTGTCACAGACGATTTGATAGAACAAATCTAATTTTACCTTTAGCAAGTGGGGTATTTTTTATTGTTGTTTTTTCTTTTTTTCTTGGTGGCAGTTTTATACACGGATTCTTATAATGACAGTGGGAAATGTTCTTTTAAATGAAGTGTTGATTTTTCTGGGGGGAACCATCCTCCAGCCTAGCTTTCTCTGGTTCTATGTATTTTTTCCCAAAATTTCTAGTAGGTTTTCAGCTTATAGGAGTACTTTTAACCTCGTGGTTACTTGGGACGTATCTGGATCCGTAAGAAAATGGAAATAAATATTTTTCCCTCTAACTATTTAATGTATCGCAGTTACTTGCTGTCTGGCTCTGCTGGAAGGACACAGAAATATCCCTTCAGATGGAATATTTTCAGCATTTCAAACCCAGGTTTTTATCCTGGAGGGGTTTTCCACTTCCGTTCTCTACTTCCAGGAAGAGCACCCACCCTGTGCACGGTCCCCTCCCTGACCCGGCCATCAGTGCTCCCTTGCCAAAATCTGGCATTCCATAGGCGTTAATCTGAGAACCTTTATTTCATTTCACAGGTCACCTTGATGAATTTGTTCCCGACAGGAAAACTTGGTTATTTTCCCTGTACTCAGCACCAAAAACCCTTCTGGTGTTTCAGTGTTGGACGCGGCAGACATTACTTTGTCTCTGTCCGGACGCCCGTGGAGCACGGAGATGCAGCCTGGCGCTGCTCCCCAGCATTGCATTGCATAAACTCATCGCTGCTCCCAGGAATCGTTCCGGAAGTGGGAGTTTCTCAGATTTGCCAGGTCCGAGCAGGCATTCCTCAGAGCTGGCACCCCCGGCAGCCTCGCTGCTTTCAAGGACAACTTGATTGTAAGGCTGCAAACTGATTTTCTTTATCCACGCTTGTAGAAAGACCAGGGCATGTGGCAAAATGCTGGAGAAGTCCCGGAAGCTGACGGATCGCAACCCGAGCGGTCTCTAACACTGGGCTGTGTCAAACAACCTGGCATCACCGTACCCAGGTTGTTCCAGGTGTTTCCTACATCTTGGTCTTTCCTAGATCCCTACTCTGACTCGCAGCCTTTAAAATAATTTAACCACTATTATTTTTTGCAGTTCATGGGAGAGTCCAAGACCAGAAATGTTTATTTCTGGGTAGAGAAGACACGGTTTCACGTAATTAGACATCAGGTATCAGGAAAATGAGGCACTTCGTGCAGTAACACTTCATTCCATCCGGATGCTTTTCTCTATCTGTGCTACTCCAATGCTTGCAGGAAATGCAGATTATGAAGAACTCTGTGAAGGACAGGAGTGAAGGGGCTACAACCCTTTGAAAAGCATTAGAAACGCAGCCAAAACCAATTCTTAACAGGGACTGGAGAGGAAGCGCTTGAAGAGGAAAAAAATGACGGTGAGGATGTAGATGTGATTATTATGGGCCACGAAGATGCTCAGAGGGCTGGAGCACCTCTCCTATGATGAAAGGCTGCGAGCACTGGGCTTGTTCAGCCTGGAGAAGAGGAGGCTCCGAGGAGACCTCATTGCAGCTTTCCAGTATCTGAAGGGGGCCTACAAGGGTACTGGGAGAGGACTTTTTACAAGAGCCTGTAGTGATAGGACAAGGGGGAATGGGTATAAATTGAAATCAGGGAGGTTTAGATTAGATATCAGGAAGAAATTCTTCCCAGAGTGGGTGGTGAGGCACTGGAACAGGTTGCCCAGAGAAGCTGTGGATGCCCCATCCCTGGAAGTGTTCAAGGCCAGACTGGATGAGGCTTTGAGCAACCTGGTCTAGTGGAAGGTGTCCCTGCCCATGGCAGGGGGGGTGGAACTAGATGGTCTTGAAGGTCCCTTCCAACCCAAACCATTCTGTGATTCTATGATTCTATTTTCTAGCTAAGGTTATGTCGCATGTTCCAAGGCAATTCATCAAGGAATTTGGCAGGCAATAGGATTTAAAGACGTACGCTTTTCAGCTGTGGTTTTGTTCCCCTCTGCCGAGCAGTCCGTGTAGGCTACCCTCACCGATGACTCCTACGCGGTGCCGGAAATGACAGCAGCTGGGGCCTGGCTCAGCCCTGCCAACAATCTGAGCCCTTCAGCAGCTGCGGAGGTGGTTAAGAATCAGGTCTGCAGCGTGAAAGTGGCCAAACACAGGGTGGAGAGAAGAAATGAAGGTGGTTCTTGTGTGGATGAACTCCTGGGAACCTCTGGGGTAACAGAAAGGAAAAAGAAAAACAAAAACGGGAGCGGAGGAGGAACTAAAATGCGGAATGGTGTGATCTTAAAAGCTACTGCTGAAGACAAGGAAGCCGGTCTCACAATGATGAGCACGACTCCTGTTGCGACACATCAGAGGCTGCTTTCCCAAGGGAGGTTCTTGAGATGGAGCGGTTTGTCCGACAGCTACCTCCTGGCTTTAGGAGCACAGGAGGCTCCAGCTCTGCCCTGAGACGGCAGGGAGACAGACTCCGAGGGAGCACTGCCCTGGAATGACAGTCTAAACTTCCAGGCTTTCTGTTGTTGTCGGGACACGGTCTTTCTCAGCAGGGCCATGGGGAAGCGTGAGGAGACAGCGGCAGGCTGGGGGTCGGCAGCTTGTGCCCCTGGGATCCCTAAAAGTCAGGAGAAGAGGGAGGGGACTGGGACCACAGGCTTGGCAGGTGTCCTGCAGGAGATGTCGCTTCTTTCCGTTTGGTGCCCAGCCCTTGTGACTCCGTATTCCCTTTAGTACAAACTGTTCCACCCCCTTAGATAAAAAACCAGGAGTTAGGGGGCCAAAAGCAAAATTAAAGTGACCACGGTGCTGCAGGTTGACACCGAGGCCATTATGGTGCTGTTTGCATCCCAGCATCCTTATCTTCCTGATTCGGTTGTGCTTAGCTTTGGGATGCTCATTTTGGCTTTCTCCAAAGGTCACACACATCAAAGCCAGTTTCGGGTAGGCAGCATCCCCTCTGGGCGACGGTAGTGCTATGGGCACAGATTTCCTGCAGGTGTGTTTACTGGCCACCTTTATTCCCATTAGCCTTCCGAGTTTATAAATCCTCACTTTTACAAAATGTAGAGCATACTTCTTCTTTTAAATCTCCTTTAAAATATGGAAAGAATGTAAAAATATTTCCACTTTTAACTAGAAGTAACGTTTTTAAGAGGGGGACGAAGCCTCTTCTTCCAATGTTTCATTGGTAAAGACCAATACAACCCTGTGTGCGCACGACTGACACTCGACTGCCCTTCCTTCTTCTAGGATGTTTTCCTTTCTGGTTACCCGGAGCTACTCTGACTGCTCTTGGAAATAGGACCACACGCAGCCCTGGAACCAAGCCTCTCTGCTCCCTGAGATCTATCTCATACCCTGAGGGCTTCCAGCGGGCAGAGCTGCACACTCTCCAGCGAGGCTTAGGTTATACTAACTCACCAGCCCGGAGAGCGGATGCCTTTTCCTGGTCTGGCTGCCCCGCTCAGAGGTGCTCCGGCAGCTGCGGGCGTGGCAGCTCAGCGGTGGTGAGCGCTGGCAGTGGGGTCTAGCGGCCTCCCCCCGGGCTGTGCCGACAGGCCAAAACGTTGGAGAGGTCTATTGAAAATAATTGGAGTAGCCGGGTTTTGGGGAAGGGGCGTTTTCCACCTTTTTTTGCTGCAGCAGAGACTGTGAGTGGCAGAAACAGATTCTTAGGAGTTGGGAGCTATCTGATCACTTAAAGGGTTTTTTTCTTTCCGAGCTGATGCGGTACATCCGTCAAGATTTTGATGGATGCCCTACTGTAGGATGCAGTTAGAGCTCCCATTTAGCTCTGCTGGGTTCCAAATGCTGTAATGGATTACAGGGGTGTTGCGACAGACGTCCCTTCTTTGTTATCAACTGCTTGGCTTCTTTGGCCACGGCGTTTTAAGGCAGTACGTACCAGAAGGGGGTTGAGCAGGTAGGTAGGCAGGCAGCCCTGCCCCCTTTCAACCGTGTAAGGTACCAGCTGAATGGCTGTGCGTTTATCCTAGCCGTCCTGCTTATAGCCCCGCTGCCTAACGAAAAACACTCGTGTAGGATAATCACCGGAGGTAATTTGAAATCTAAACTTATATTAAAAATACAGTGTTGTTCACACATTAAGGAAAGTTATAATATTGAGGAGGCCTCCAGGGTGGTGTGTAGCTGATATGCATGGTATCCCTTCTACGACAGTTCCCTAAGCAACATAATCTGCAGCTGCGGGAACTGCACAGAGGATGGAACGGAGTGGATGCTCCATGGCCAGCCTCTGTGATAATGGTGCAGAGATGCGAACCCAGTGGTACTGCGAAAACTGATAATCTGTACTTTTGCTACCCCGAGCCAACAGTCCGTCATCTTTTGATGAACTGCTGTCCTTTGTGCGAACTTTGCTCATTATAATGTCATTGCCATACCAAAACACCCCTCCATCCCCAAGGCTACCCGCCTCCAAGGTGAGACCACTCCTCACTGAGCCTGTGCTCTGAATTTTAGGTAACTTCACCTTTAAACCGAGGCGAGAAAACTTTACACCAATCCCAACAAAGGTACGTATGACTACGGCCACTCAAGCTCCACCCTGAAGGTAAAAAACAACATAAAAGTAGCCTAAGAAAAGGGGGGTGTCAGGGAAGACACCACCATGGACCTCAGGAAGGACCCAACCACAGATGCCTGACTTGTGGGATCCTTCCCCCCCATAGGGATGCCTTTGGGTAAGATCTGAAACTTAGAAATGTCTATTATAGAGTCGCTTTTACCTTGGCGCTTGATCTTACCATCTGTGTACACGCGCCCTGCAGACAGCGTATATGCATCGCCGGCCATCCACGGAGAACCCATACCGTCGCTTTAAATAAACTGCACTCTCTCACGTAGCCGGCCGCACCGTTTCTCCCCGGGCACCGCGTCAGCCCACAGACTGTGGCCGGACGGGAATACAGCCCACTGCTGAGTGAGTCCGAGACACCAGACTCATGGTGCCCAATTGGGTGTTATTCAGGATTTAAACCTAGCCGCCCCCAGCCCCCCTGATACCTGAGGATAAGCTGGAAAGCAATGGGGTTTATCTCCTGCCAAATACTACTCCTAACGCAACAGCTCGCTAGATTAAGGGCGTGTAAATTTGTCGTCAGAAACTCATGCACTAGAGCATAATTAAAGTGGAATTTGACTGTCTTTATGAAAACCCTTGGTGCAGCCATGAATTTTGTTTCCCTTATGAAACATTCTACATGTTTTATGATGCGTACTCAGGCCAAGAACTTAGCTGTGTGTTTTTGGCGATGTTGGGTGACGCGGAGGGCGCGTCTAAATTGGATTGCCGGAGTCCTGTAGCATGAAGCGGTTCTTCAGCAAGAGAACAATCTCTTTAAGCACTCAGAGCACACTGACAAGGTGTGCTCACCTATTTAAGGTGGGATTTATATTCTAAAGCAGTCCTCAACTGCTCTTTGAGTACAGATGCAGTTTAGCACGCCTTTTTGACCTATTAAGGTAAAGAATTCCTGATGGTTTTGTTACAGACATCAATCAGAATCTCCACAGTTTCAGAGCACTGCCTATCCTGCCACTCCCGGTTTTAGAAAGCCTTTCAGCAGACCCCTCTCCTACCTGTCGTAGATGGACACCAGCTGTACGGGTTGATTTTCCAGCATTTCAGGTAGGAGAGTGCAGCAGAGCAGGATATTTGGATGCTTGGCTTCATGCCATCCATCAGCTTCTGCTCTGTTTATTTGAGTGTGGTCAGCTGGGCTTTCTGCAGGCCATAGCTCGTCGTCGGTCGGGCAGGCCATGCTACACAAGCCCAAGCAGAACGAACAGCGCAGTGATTTCACAGCTGCTGCGCTGTGCCAGGGCAGCACGAGTCTCCGGGAAGTATGGAAAGTGGTGTAGTATCTGCTAGTGCTCCACCGACTACAGATGTTTCCTCTCCAAAAAAAAAACACAAGCCGAGGGACCCAAATTTGCCCCTGGACCAGGAGACCGGGGTCACTGGCAGCAAGACCGAAGACGTGCCTGGGGAGGGGTTGGGGTCAGCAGTGCCAGCTCAACACTTGCATTTCTGCAGTTCCACTTCCCTTTTCTCGTTTGTTTTTTTGGTTTTTTTTTTTTCCCCTTTTAGACTTAAAATAACATGTACACATTTCTGCTTTGCTTTAGGCTTCCCTTGCTTGTGTGGCTGCAACAGCAGTGTGTTGACTGGGAGAACTTCGGAAGTTGCTACACAGTGGTCTGGAAAGCTGAGGTAAACGCAAGGCCTCGATTATACCTCCCTCCTGCCAAGTTTAGACTTGGGGGGATTATCTACAAAAAGCAGCATTACTGACTCTTAAAAGAACTCTTTATTTTATGGCTTATTTTCCCTTTTCAATCTAAAGATCAGAAGCAATGCTCAGGCCTCAATTCCAACTTGGAATTCTCTTTTCCAGAAAGATCGGCACTTCATGGGAACAAACAGCCGGGATGCTAGGTACTCAGCCCGAATCCTGGACAATATGCAACTAAGCTCTGGAGCAAACCCAGATACACCTTGCCCCTTCTGCCAGGGGCCAAAGCTCCCAAAGGAAAAAAAACTCTCCTTGTTCCCAGAGCACGACTCCTTGCAGCAGGTACATCCTAAATCCTAGACAGCACTGTGTCACGCCTTTCCCGGCCTGGCTGAAAACTGCTCACTGCTGAGGATAGCACGATGACTCTCCTGCCCTTCTCACTTCAACCCTAGTACAGGATGCGTTTTCCTTGCACCCCTCTCCCTCCCTCGGCATCACCGGAGTGCCTCCAAGGAGAAAGAGGCTTGTGCTCTCACTGCTGTCTTCCTTCAGAGCTTCACCCGTAAGCGTCAGTGCTTTCCCAGTAACACTGTACACAAACCCTATGATTTCACAGAATCATGGAATGGTTTGGGTTGGGAGGGACCTTAAAGACCATCTAGTTCCCAACCCCCTGCCATGGGCAGGGACACCTTCCACTAGGTCAGGGTGCTCAAAGCCTCATCCAGCCTGGCCTTGAAGACTTCCAGGGATGAGGCATCCACAGCTTCTCTGGGAAACCTGTTCCAGTGCCTCACCACCCTCTCTGTGAAGAACTTCCTCCTGATATCCCATCTAAACCTCCTCACTTTCAATTTAAACCCGTCACCCCTTGTCCTGTCACTACAGGCCCTTGATTTCTGCACCTTCACATCCACTTTTTTACAGTTTATATTCTTGGGACAATTAAATTTAAAGAGAAGGATGAATAGCCAGTCTAATGGTGTTAACAGCGCTTTCATTCTACTTAACTGAATTTTAAGTATGAAAAGGCCATTCCGGGATCAGGGATCAGTACCATACCTGCCCGTTTGATCAGCAGTTAAGGACCAGTACTACCACACAGTATAAGGTGCCTTGCCTACCTAGCTCCAACTAAAGCACAGTGGCTTGAGGGTGCTTCAAAAAGCAGCCTGGGCTGCACAAAGCAACTGGAATTTAAGAATCAGAGCGCTCAAAAGCGCCTTCAGTACCAGCAGCTGGGGGGCTACAGCCATGAGAATGAACACACGTGGTACTAACACGAGGGGTGGGAGCTCAGATGTGCACTTCAACGTAGCCTAAGACTACCTTTAAGAAGTAAAATTAGAGGCTACAGCGGCACAAGCAGCTGGAAGACGGCTGGCTGGACAACCATCTCAAGGGCAGGACCCGCATTCAAACAAGCTCTACACTGCCAGCTTCAGACCGCTCCCAGTACAGCCACCCAGCTGTACCTGGCGTGCGGGCACGAAAGGTTTGCGGTTAATTACACGGTCACTTTGCACAACCAGCTCCTGTAAAGCTCTGCACCAGGGTCTGAAGTGGACTATTAATCTGATTAAACCTCTGAATTAAGTAAACTAAGAATGCATTAATTCGATATAGACCAATAAGAAGCTCAAGCTGAACTAAATCCTCACCAAAAAGTCCACAGCGTGACTCATTTTCAGACAATTGACACTTCACTCTGTTTTAAATGACGAACCCACAGCCCAGACAGCCCAAAGCTTTGGGAGTCCTAGGACTGGACAGTAGACCTGCAACATGTTTCATCTCTTTTTCCACCCCTCACTCCCCACCACCACCTCCTTCCTTGCTGAAACACTCTCTACGAAGCTACAATGCGAGTTACTTATCAAACTTTCTGATACTACAGGGCTTGGCCCATCAGAATCACCAAATAGTACATTTTTGCCCCAGAGATACTGTTCCTTCATATGACAGAACCTCTCCATTCTTCAGAAAAAGTCTGTCACCATAATGTTTCCCATTTACTTCAAATTATGGCAGCTTTACCCTTGCGTTAGAGGGAAGCTCCTCATTTCTAACAGTAGGCAGGGTCAGCTTAGCATGTTTTGTGATCACTGCACTGTTAAGGAGTATCAGTTGTTTAGTTTAGTAAGTAAGTTTGTAATAGAATTAATCGCTCAAGCATTTAGCATTAGGACACAAGGGTTGCAGCATGATGTCAAGTAATTTAGTATACTGTTTGTTCAGTACCAACTGAGCATGAGTAGCTAGGTTTGCTAAAGCCTTAGGCCTCAAGCGGTAAAATTCCACTTAGATATGATGTTTTCGGGTGGGTTGAATTATTTTCTTCTTAGTAGCCAGTACAGTGCTGTGGATTTAATGCGAAAATAATGCTGACAGCAACAACAGAAGCATGAGTATTTTAAGTAGTGCTTATCCCAAGTTTAGTCTGGCAGAGAGCAGGTGCACAAGAAGCAAAACCAGAAGATAAGGAGGCTACAACCATCAACAAGATGAGAACAGCCAACAGCCCACCTGGGGACACAGAAATAATCCAACAAGGCATCCAGCAAACCACCATGGGACTGAGAAGGCATGTGAGGGGCGGGCGCAGGGTTTGTAAGGGTATAATTGCCCACGGGTTCATTGTTTGGGGTCGCTCTCCAGAGGCACCAGCTTGAGCTGGTGTTTTTTCTTTTCGCTGTACCATCTGAATAATAATTCAGTAACATTCAGTATCTGAGACTCTGCTGTGGGAAACCTAGGGCCGAACCTGGAAGGAGAGCAGCTCTCAAAGGTGAGAATGTGCACGTGAAAGGAGTTGGAAGGGGCACCTGTCGGCGCACTGGAGTCGCCCGCTGCGACAGTCCTCGCAGTTAAAGACTCGGGTGGTGCGTGCAACTCCCAGGATGGCGAAGGAGTGCTGGCGTGCTCTCTCCTTTAACACTGTGCCTCATCAAAGACGTGGCAATTGACCGGAAAGTTCATGAGAGGAGTCTCAGAAGTTGAATTTAAGCATCAGCTTAAGGAGTAAGGGAACTGACATAAAAAGGCTTACAACCATGCAACAGTACTAAGAAATTTCAGAGTGATTTAAAGTATGAGGGAGCCTGTTGTAGCATTGTTTTTTGAAGAGTATTTTAACATTTTAAACCTCTTAATATTGTTTAGAACAAGCAGACTCCCATGAAGTGGCTTACACTGCTTCAACTGCTTTATGTCCAAGACAGCTGAGCTTCTAAATGCTCCCCAGGGCGTTTACCTTGGCCTTACCCTTGCGCCTGTTAACCTTTCACTGCAATCTGACAGTAACCTGACAGTGGTCACCCTTCCTCCTGACACACAGGTATTTTTCTACAAGACAGAGTTTAGTTGGAAAGACTCTACTGTTAATGTACTGCTGCCTTTCTTACCCTAGATCGTGGTTCCTGCTGGGGTTCTGGGGTATTGTCTTCCAGGTTAAGTGATTGCAAAACAGTCTAATTTAAAACAACATACAAACTATAGTTTACTTAAAACATTAGGGTTCACACCTACCAAATGGGACAGTGAAGCTGTACAACTTTATTATGAAAACAACTGAAATACAGCTCTATCAGATGGATTTGACTCTCTCATCACAACACTGCGAAGTTCAGTCATTAGACTACACATTCTTGTCAGAGCCACGGGCAGTGGAACTCTTTCCTCTTCTCTGGTGATCTTAATCACCCAGATCAAGTGCCATTAGAAGTAGTTTCAAATGATTGTACCATATACCAAAGTGAATTTCCTGGATTTGGGCGAAGCTGCAGCATGCTACTCAATTCAATACAAAGCATTGTCCAGGATCTCCAAGACACGAACAACTAACTTCAACCCCCTCCAAATCTTACCTTCCCAATAAATGAGACAAATTAATTCAATGAGCACATCTTTTCTGGAAGTAGAACAAGTCTCTCCTAACAACAGGGAAAATTAAGCACATTTAGAGAACAACAAGATGAAAAAAGTAGTTTCTGCTCACGTTGCTATAGTCCGGAAGCATTCCTTTTAGGAAAGAGCAAGAGCAAATGAGTTTCTAAAAAGCAGGCAGTTCCAAAAAAAAGATTCAAGGAAGAGATTAACCCCCTGTTTTAGCTGCACTATTTGGTTTAGGAAAATTATTCCACACAAGGTAACATCTGCTTTGGAAAGACAGTTAACACCTAAACTGCTACAGACTTCGGCCCACTGTCACACAGAGGCGACCAGCACCTACTCTGTTCAGCTGCACTAACACCAAGGAGAAGCAGCCACTCCTGCACCACCACAGGAATAAACTGTTCTTTCTTTTATTGAATGGCTGAAGCAGGACTATAATCCAGGTATATTTATTTAAATCAAGCATTGGTCCACTCATCATCAAAAAGAAGTCATTTAGGGTTTCTATAACATCAACACAAATGGAAAGAATGTGAGGCATCTCAATAAGATCATTCAACTGTCTGTGACATCAAACCACGATCAGACTGGTGCTGCTTCAATACTTAGAGGTTCTCCACCATACAGACCAGCCCCACCAGTGTTATTTACCTCCAAATCACTACAGTTCCAGGTGAAGGATCCTTCCATCTACAGCTTACATCTGAGCCATCAACAGGAGGTCAAAATGCCATCTGTGCCACTAGAATCGTAGTCTTGTAGAAATATCCCTACATTTAGTATTTTACTAAGGAATAACTACTGTCGTCTCTGAAGTGACATACAGCCATTATAAATATTTACATCAAACATTTACAACTGGTTCATAATATACAACACAACAATTTAGCTATCATTTCTAATCTTCCAGTGTAGAAGTTCCAAACAACGTGTTGTTACCGTAATTTCAACTGACCAGTTTTGCAAACAGGCACAGGCAGTACAGGGCATTTCAAAAACTTGGTACATGATTAAAAAAAAAATGGAATGATGTTACTTTAATAACTCCCCCAAACTAATTGTTTTCTTGGGCATGCTTTTTTTTTTTTTTAAACAAGCAGATTTCAGTTTCTAAATCCCAGCTGGTGCTACTACTAACATTTAAAATAAGCTGGGGGGGGGCCACAATTAACCATGTCAGAATATTTGTTTTCCACACAGTTTAAAGCAGACCTTAGTCTTCAATAAACACACCTTTAAAAAAATTCCACAATTAACCATGTCAGAATATTTGTTTTCCACACAGTTTAAAGCAGACCTTAGTCTTCATCATTTCCTTGCACTGAAACACAGCGTAGTTCAATCCATTCTGATCTTCTGATTTGTCATCCTATAAATAATGCTGTCATACCCAGGATCCATGTTCCAGAGGTTGTAGGAGATAACTATCACAGCTAGAGCAAGACCTATCATCATCCATAGAATAATGTTGAAGATTACAGAGTAGTTGTAGTTATATGGATAGGCAAGGTTATATGGATTTTCCGTTTTGACCTGTAATAAAGAAGAAGATTAAGTGTATTATTTTAAAGTTATCTTGCATATATTTTGCTGGTTAGAATAAAGATAAAATAACAAGAATTTAACAAGCACAAAACTGAGTGAAATAGAAGATATACAACAAAAATCTAAACGGCGAAGGTTAGAAGGAACATGGAATATAAAAAGACGTGACAGAATGATCACAGAATGCTGGGGGTTGCGAGGGACCTTCGGAGATCATCTAGACCAACCCCTCTGTCAAAACAGGTCCCTCTAGAGCAGGTTGGACAGGAACACATCCAGGCGGGTTTTGAAGGTGTCCAGAGAAGGAAACTCCATGACCTCTCTAGGCAGCCTGTTCCAGGGCTCAGATGGGGAAGGAATAGGTGATGGGGAGGAGAGTAGGATGCAAGTGGAAGAAAAATATTCAAAAAAGCAAGAGTAAAAGAAGTAAAAACAGATTTCAAGGAGCTGAAACAGTGAAGCATTAAAAACCAGAAGGTCCATTCACTTTCCACACAGCATTAGAGAATGAACTGGGGAAGGAAAGTTAACAAACTGGGTAAATGGAACCCTTACCACTCTGGATGGTGAAGCCCTGGAACAGGTTTCCCAGAGAATCTGTGGATGTCCCATCCCTGGAAGTGTTCAAGGCCAGGCTGGATGAGGCTTGGAGCAACCTGGTCTAGTGGAGTGTGTCCCTGCCCATGGGAGGGGGTTGGAGCTAGATGGTCTTTAAGGTCCCTTCCAACCCAAACCATTCTCGGATATAAAACCACATTCCAACTACATCGAAAATTTGAGCAATCTGCATGGGAGAGATGCATTTTTCTCTAGACAACTCTGATGCTAGGGCACAAAATGCAAAAGCAGTTATGTGACCAACATCAGTGGAAACCAAAGAAATGGGGTGACAGAAATTCCAAGAGGATGAAGGCTGTCCCTGTCCCTCGGACAAAATAACCCCAGGTGACAGCGCAGGCTGAGCAGCAGCTCTGCAGAGAGGGACCTGGAGGTGCTGGTGGAGAAGGTGAACCAGAGTTGGCAGCATGTCCCTGCAGTGACAAAGGGCAACTGCATCCTTGGCTGCATCCGGAGCGTGGGCAGCAAGTCAAGGGAAACAGTTCTTTCCCCACCCGAGAGGCAGGGCCTGCACGCAGTTCTGCGCTGGGCAGCAAATGGCAGAAATGCAACTTCTAACAAGACACAAGGGAAAAAGTTTTCACAGTCAAAGTGGTTATGACTTTGGAACAAGCTGTCCAGAGAGGCTCTGGGACTTCAGCTATGGACTTTAAGAACTCAGCTGGACAAGGACCTAAGCAGCACAATCTAACTCCTAAATTAATCCTGTTTGAGCAGTAGGTCAGACTGGATGATCTGCAGAGGCCCTCTTCAACCTGAATTACTATATGATTAACTGAAGATCAAGACAGGTAAGCTGACCTCTTCACATCCATGCCTACACTGTAGTCAGTATTCTAGTCCTTTAAAAAAAAAACAACCCAACCCTGTTATGCTCAAGTGAAGAAGTGATGCAGCTTGGATCCCTTTTAATAAATTATATATACAGAAAAGTGCATCTACTACCTCTGAAGACTGGAGAATGGAGCGAGTCTTCCTCGTGAGCGGAGAATTAAATGCTTTTACAGCCACCACTTCTACTACAGCATTCCCGCCATACAGATTAAACATCTCATCTGCAAACTGGAAAAGCCAAAGTAATTTAATTTAAAACCTACACCACAGCTAGGATTTAAGAAGAGATTTGTTAGCAAGATGTACTAAACCAGAAGATGTCAGCTTCAGGAATAAGCAGCTTATGGTAAGTTGTAAAAATTGACAGTATTTTAGAATTCCTCTAAGAAACCACAAATTTTCACCTGGTTTACACCACCTCTTTAAAACCCCTCAACCACCGTTCAGCAGACTGTAGCTTATGACTGCTTTCTGGGCTGAAACTCCTTCTTGCATCCCTTTTACGAAAGGCCCATCACCATAGAGTTTCCCAATTGTATGTCTGCCAATTTCAACAAAACTGAAACAAAATCTCAGCCTTCTGATGGGAAATTATGAACCTGAATATTTTAAATCTGGTCCAAAGACTAATTATGACTAGTACTGAAATACATTTGCTTAACTGCAAAGAGGTGGAAGAGTAATGTTTAGAGAAAACGGTTATTTGGCCTCGCAAATTCAAGCTTTGACATTTTTCCATCACGCCTCTGAAACTCCCCGAAGTGATGGGTTTTAATAAAGATTTTATCTATGTAAGATACGCTAAAGAATTACTTCCTTGGGCACGCTGACGGAAGAACAGCGGTTATTTTAGAGCCTGGGAAACTTAGATTTATACAGCTTTGTGGGCAAGAGGAAACTAGCCACTATACACTGGGATAAAGAGCCAGTTTTTGCATTTAGAACCACCAGAACATCTCGCAAGGTATTTATTTCAGAAAAACAGACATAGCAAGTCACGTTGATACACAGTTTCAATGTATCCTTACTCCTTTACGCAAAATATCTGACATTGTAGAACCATGTCAACACTTTCCAGACTAACAAATTATAAAATTGAGTGTCACAACTGAACAACTGCATTTTAAAAACCAAACAACAAAAAAAACCCAAGCATCAGTCAAGGCATCACTAATGAAGTTACAATTCATTGCAGAAGACGGTCAATAAACTAACTCCCTTCTAGTTAACTTAAAAAATTATTTCCTAAGTATCCCCCGAGTTTTGTTCATGATGTAGATAATTTACCTTTTGCAAAGAGTCCGCGAGAATTTGAGAAGCATCCTTGAACTGCTGAGAGTCTTCCCCGTATCGTTTTCCAACCTCTTCCAAACCAGCCAGTTCCAGAGAATACAGGTCTGGAGAGTGGTCCTTGGCTAAGTGCTTGTGTCGAGACAGCTTTGGCACACCATGGAGGGCGGAAAGAAGTTAATTCACGCACAAGTGCTTTCAAAAACGCATTTCACAAAATCAGTTTGCTGGGACTAATCCAGCCTCACTTCCCACAGTCGTATTCTTTATTGATCAGGAAGTGAAATTTCTTGTCAACTTAACTAGAAGATATCCACAATTGTTTATTTCTTTATTCCATATAAGAAAGCAGATGCTCATCATTAGCAGCTATTCCTAGCATCACGTTATATACATGTAATATAGAGCTCTACTAGAAAGAACCATTATATACTTATTCACATCAGAATTCTTGTTCTGTAATTGCTGTAAAAATAAATCTTGGATAACTACGTAACTACAATACTTGGATACTACTATTTCCCCCGCTGAAGCTGGCCCTTGCAAAATGGAGTAGGTTGCAACTTCTCCCTTTCTGCTGCCCATGTACAAAAGGAGTATCACCTCATCGACATAAAATCCAACCAATATAATCCCAATTATCTCAAAGGAGAGTAATGATATTCTTGCACTTCTACAGATATGAAGCTGTAGCAGTGACACTTGCCTGGACAAGAGAAGAGCCTCTGAAACCAAGGAATTTAATCAGTTCCTATCTTCCCTATCTACTTGAACTACACTGTTTCTAATCTGCAAGACAAAAACAAGTTGTTCTAACTCATTTCCTCATGAGTCCCATTTCTCTTCACCAGCCCTTCACCTAACCTGAGCTCCTGAGTTTTTCCTGATTGTTTCTTTCACTTGAAGCAGCTGAGGGGTGCAGCTTAAGGGACAAAAAAATACCCAAAAAAACACCACCCAACTCCCGCACGCCACAAAAACACAAACCCTAAACCACAGCAACAGGACAGTAGCTTCTTAGTAAAAAGACTACAAGAAGCTTTTTGCTTAAAAAGATCAGAATTAAAAGCTCACCCCTCCAGTGGAACATTTCAATCACCACCACTATTCACACTACGAACATCACTCCAGGCTTTCCAGATAAAATGTTATGGTGATATTTTGAAGTAAAATGGTGGACAAGGCAAAGACCGTGTTCTTAACTCCCATTATGCTTCTCAATTAAGAAGACAAGGAAAGCCCTGACAAATTCTCCACTGAGTACTTCCCATGTCTTTTTGGGTATGGAGAAATAAACAGCAGCTCAGAATTCCTGCAAAAAAAAAAGAAATTACAGATGATTAATGTCCTCATTTTCTTCTACCAGTGCCGGCCCTGACACACACAGCTTGAGAATGCATTACTTCACCTGACGCAACCAACTGATGACACACTTGAGCATGTCTCACTGGTTGCCAAGTATCCTGGCTTCAGGTTCTCTACCTTTAAACGAGATCTCGGAAGTCTGTGACATAAGATAGGCAAAGCGGTTCCAAAAAAAGTCTTACCAGGCTTGCAATGTCATGTAGGACTTGTAGTTCTGACAGAAAAAGCAAGTCAACCTGAGGGAAGAGGCAGGAAGAAAGAGACAGGTATTTCCTTCAATGAAACTAAAATTAGGGAAATCTCAATATTTTATAACAGGTTACATCTGTTACAGCATCAGAACATGCTAGAAGGAAATTACTCTTTCAATAGTTACTTTAAAAAGAACTTAAAACTTACTTTTTAGAATTCAGTTAAAAAAAAAAAAACACACAACACAGCAGGGTGGGGTCTCCTAGACAAAGCAAGGGAGGGAGTGGGGGGGTTGGGAGCACAACCTAACCAGTAACATTACAAAGAAACCTTAAAAGTTGCCACTGATTAAAGTTTTTTACCTCATTGTTTCTGCTGAGGGAGTTGAGAGGAAGGGAGCTGAGAATGGAGTTGTCCTGGAACAAGCGGTTTCGCAGCTGGCGCAGCGTGACAGAAAGGTCTTCAAACACAGAGTTTGCCTTGCCCACCATGTACACTCTCTGCAGGAACAGGCATTGTTTCATAACACCAGAGCTTCGTTTTGGGTTTTCTCCATCACACATTAATAATCACACTTGCAACCTCTCTCCAATGCGAAGTATGTCATATAATCAACCAGTTGTGCTCCAGCCACACAAGTGGAAAGAGGTGCACAATATAGAACATCTGGAATCAGAAGTGAAGCAATACTCACTTCCTCACTGGGGGCCAGCTGCAAGACCACAGGAGTTTCCTCAGAGAACAAAGTATGAATAGCATTCGCAACGCTGTCAAGACTGAAAGGAACAGCCTGGAAGACAAGATCTAGTTAGATTTTTGGGTAAAACTGAGCTTAACAATACACAATGAAATAATCTGCTGAAGTGCAGAAGTCTGGAAAAATAGGGCAATCTCTTTTTGATCACAAAGTATGAATATTTCCAAAGTGAAAATAACAAATAATAGGAGCCAATGTGCAAAACATCGACCGTGTATCTATGAACAATTTATTTCTATATATGGTGGACACAATATATTTTGAAGAACTCCTAGGGGCCATGCCTGTGTAATTAGGAGGTTTACTTAAGCTAAGGTTATAGCCTTGTTTTATCAGTAAAGCAAGACCAACAAATATAGAAGCGATACTTCATATATATATATATAGGAGAACATGCTTTGGTCAAACAAGTTGCTGAACTCAAGACAGGAGGCTCCGAGTGATCTTAAAGGCCTTGTAAAGGAGCCGCCTGGATTATTTACCTATACAGCCTGTATAGCTAATCTTGGTGGGGGCAGCAGGCAGCAGCCACTATTCCTGGGCCAGCCCTCCGCTTCCACCTCTTGGCCCTGAAGCTGGTGGGTGCACACACCCACCGACACCAAGCAAAGCAAGAAATAAGTGAACTTCAAGGACTACAGTAGAGTCACCCACTTCTCATGAGATCACAAGAGTCCCAGAAATCACATGACAGTTCCCCTTGTGGATACTCACATTCTCGATAGGGTAAGAAATCCCTCTTGCAGGCAACGCCAGCTTATCCACTCCCTTCACTGTTACCAGCACCGTAGCACGTGGTCTGTGAAACAGATCGCCCACTGCAAGCCCAGGCCAGGAAAGGTCCTATTACAGAACAGCAAAAAAGACTTGTATTTCACAGGGAGAAAGAGAGAATCTCTCCCACACCATTACAGCAAAACAACTTACTGTCTTGCTAGTATTTCTGTGCAGGACAGCCTGTTGGAAATTTCACAGGGAAGTAAGTTAATACTAGAATGCTTTCATCTTGAATAATGCTGTATCAAGTTGACCACGCAGAAACTGATAGTTTAAAAGCTGCCCGTAACTTCACAACAAAGTCTACACTGAGGAAATGTTATAAATATTGGATTTATCAAGAGTTGTTTCCCATAATTAAATTGAAAATATCATGGTCTGTATTTAATAAGTGAAGGCTGAATTTAACAAACCAACAAACCCAAAACAAACCTTTCACAGAGCACCACAGAAACGGTTTGAGGCACATTAAAACACTAACATCTTGATATCTTCAGTACCAGAAAGAAACAAGGAGGGGCAGCTAGGGAGGGGAGTATCAGTCAGACCAGCAGCCTACTAATCTAAAACTTACAAATTTGCATAGAAACATAAGAATATTCCTTAGTAGCTCATTAGAGTTACATATGGGTATGAGCACAGTGAAGGCTACCTAGCTGGTTTATTCAGGCACAAAATAAAAATTGATCTATTTGGAATGAATTCAAACAGATTTCTCTATTTGCGTAAAAGACAACTGCTTGTTCAAGTTTTACGAAACCATTTTATTTGGATTTTATAATTAAATATCATTGACATTATGATCAGTATCACCTCAAAGAAACAAAAAAACCCACCCCTTTTAAAGCATCATCAGGGACAAAAAAAGGGGTTCAGTTTTATCTTGCCTTAACAAGGGAGGAATACTAAGTGACTGGTTTTGAGAATCCCCAGTGCAATGCAGTCAGAATTCTAAATCCTCTATGGTAACCCTACTGCACTGTCTATGCTCCTAGACTACAGCCCTGATGTAAACTGCAAAAGGAGTGTATGGGCCCTGCAGTATTCTCCGTACCAGGGCTGGAAGCTGCTTACACAGTGATCTCTGCCTTAGTGACCAGGCTGAGAACTTCCAGTGTCAGGGCTTAGCTGAACAGAGTAATTTAAGTAATTTAAACACTTCCTTCCCCGCCTGCTTCTAGGATTTGAAATAACAGTAATAGAGAACTATTTCTAAAGGATGCTAAGGACCCATCACAACAGATGAATTCTAAATTTAGGCAAAGGCACAGAGTGAGTACTGAAACACTTTATTTCCACGATAAGCGTGTTATACCTCCAGACGAACAGTATGCCACAAGTCAAGTGTTCACAATGGGCCCAAGCCCATGTTGGTTTTGGGTGTCTTTACATGCAAAGCACACAATACCATCTGAAGTATTGTTTTTTCTTGATAAAATCATCAATCATATAGAAATAAGAATTTCTGTTACTAGTTTAATGACAAAAAAGCATAATCCATTTTCAGACAAATTCCAAAACACAGGCTAAACAGACCTGCATTCAGACCTCTTGCTTGGCTGCAGTATGGAAGAAATGGGAACCAGCCTCCCTCACCAGCACTGTGAGAACACCCCAGATTGTAGCTTTGAGCATCTGCCCGCACACTGACACCGCTAGAGACGCCTGGCTATTTAGCTTTCCCATACTGCTTCAGTACTCATCCCTCCTGAAGCTCAGCAAAAAATCCAGTAGGCATGATGGAATCAATCCAAGGGCTCCTACTCATGTGCCCCCCTTTAAACATCACTAAAGCTATGTTCAAAAGCCTAATTTGGGAAACACTACCACAAATTAGATTTTTCAACTCTGGATTACTTCCTATTTGTTCTTATTAACCGTGCTCAGCAGACAAGCTTGCTGACCTGACAAAGTGCCTATCGAGCCAAGCTATTTCTCACAATCTTCAGATTACCCAAGAGCAGAGCCCTACAGATATAGTTCACAGGCAAGAAGTGACAGTGGTTTCCACTGATTCTCAGTACGTGGCTAGGGATGGGAGGATACAGCATGTAGCTCGGTCTTAGAAGAACTGAAGGACATCACAGTAAAGACTCTGCCGGCTCGCTTCCTTTTGTAGCTGATGATTCAAATGAGCCGGCTAGCACAGCCTGTTGCTGCTCATATGACCGACACAGCTCTACGCTTGGAAACCACACTTTGACAAGTCATGCGTTCCTCAAGACAAACTGGATGATATTTTATATATTCCAGCACATGACAGGAAGATCTGCATGGTAAGTGAGCAGGTGTGTGGTTTCAGAGGCACTGGAAAAAATCAAGACCTGAAACGTACATCTTCAACAGAAAAGCCCATGGATAATGCAGCTATATCTGGGATCCGCTCGCCAGGAAGGGGCCAACTTCCATCTCGAAAAACAACAGACTGAGGTGATCGTAAGACATTAAATTCATCACCGCATACACCTAAAAAACAAACAAAAAAAGCTGTCAGGATTTTTCAGTCTTTCCCTTACACCACAGAAAAAGTGTATTAGAGTTTAACAAGATTCCTTAACTCCTCCCTCTCATACCTATCAATTTATGTGACACAAGTAACGAGAATCAATTGTTTTAATGCTCTGCAATACAAAACAAGGTTTCTACACCGCAATGACTAAGGACAGACAAATCCACATTAACAAAAGCAGAACATTCATTTAAGCAACAGCCAGTACACTGCTGCATACTCACTAGCAGGTTGGGAGCAGCGTTACAGTTCCGATCTGGTAAAGCTAACTCTCAGTAGAAGCAGGCAGACTCCAAAATCCTGTTAGCTCACAAGCAACTATGCACCAACACGGCTCTGTTTGCCTCCAGGACTGCCCGACATAACCCCTCTTTTCATGCAGACAACAGCCTGAGCCACTGAACCCAGTGCCAGGAGGATCAGCAGAGTCAGTGCTGGCTTAAACAGAGCACTGCCAAGAACAGTCTGGCTTCTGCAGAACAGCTCCGGTGTCTCTGCTCTGCCTTCTCAACCACATGACATTGTGAGATGTTTTTCTTCCTCAGATGAGGTGCTGGACCTAGGCTGGCTGTGTGAAGTCCCAGTCTGTAATACTTCTTATGCTGCGTTTTCATTTATTTGCGATCCCCCACTTCCCTCTTTTCCCCATTACCCCGTATAGCAAAGTTGACTAAAAGCACTGTTTCTAATCTGTATTAAGACAACAGTAATTTATTGCGTAATGAAGTCAGAAAGGACTTCTTTCAGTTTAGCTTCCTGTTTTAAAGTCACTCAAGTATAACCTGCAATACTGTGTACACAAACATTTATCTAAATAAATTTTAAAACATATTTGGTGTATATAAGCAGTGAGATGCACAATGCAAAACTTCAGACCTATCCCCCCCTAATAAGCAATCTCTGTAAGTTTCTATCAGACAACTAATATGATACAAGGCTCCAGAAAATCATGGTGGAGAACAATAAATACTTGCAGGCCATCCAGTTTGACTGCACAGTCAGTCTGACTACATATTCCAAAATGATGTGAATAATATAACCTTCTAAAAATAATAATAATAAAAAATCCAAACAAAACAAACACCACCACCCAAACCAGAAGTATTTACTCATATGATCACTGAAAATTAGTTGCCAATCCAAGCAGCTACATAAAACAGTTTTCCATGGCACCTGAAAACGTAAAGGCTATTTACAAAAATAATTCAAGAGTAAACAGATGCATTGTGCAGTTATAATCTTCCCTAACATTAATTTAGCCAACCTGACCTTGAAGATGCACATTGAAAGCCTGAATCATGAGCGTGCATACAAATGTTGACAGTAAATCTGAGTTATTTTATGATAAACATACTAAAGGAACAAAGTACTGCGATGCAGGTCAGGGAAGGGTGGCAAAAGAAATGAAACAGGTCAAACCAACAGATGTATATAGAGCAGATTCAAGCATTTTTTTGGTTTATACTCATGCATGCACTGGATGGCCTGCTGTCAATTTTAATGGTGTATCAACCTGTATATGGAAGAATGGAAATGTCTGCAGACCAGTTGGCTTAGGAAGGAATTTATAAAATTGCCACAAACATTTTTGTTCAAGTCTATAGGATTTCACATGTTGCTTTGATTATCCACAAGGCTATATAATACGGTCACACACATTACTTGGGACAAGGCTGCTTAAGATGGATAAAATTAGAGCATTACCCTTTTTTTAACCAAATTCGCCTTCCTAGGCCTGTTGAAGGTCTCAATGAGCAAAACTGAATTTGAACTTGGGAACACAAGCCTTTTCCTCAAATACGCTATAATTGCTTGACTGCGACACTCTACTGGGCCATATATGATCCAGGCTGGACGAGGCTTTGAGCAACCTGGTCTAGTGGAAGGTGTCCCTGCCCATGGCAGAGGGGTTGGAACTAGATGGTCTTTAAGGTCCCTTCCAACCCTAACCACTCTGTGATATACAGCGAAGTCTAGAGAGTATGTTCTGAGACTCAATTCATCCTGCACAGTTATCCACCCACCTAGAGAAAACTTAACCAAACCTCTACCTTACCAAAGCTGCACCTCGGAAGTCTTTGTGAGCCTGAAGAACTAAGGCACGCTGACTGAAAGCCATTTATGGGGCCTGGAAGCCTGAAGCGCAGGCCAGACGCCTGCCTCGCAGTGAGCGACAGAAAGCCCCCAGCGAGCACAGCAGCAGCTCGGCCGTACGTGACCATCCGTACACGGTAACGAAACGACGCCTACCTGCACAACGCTCCGCTCGGGCTTGGCTAGGAGGAGAGAGGGAAGTCTCCCAGCAGCCTCCAGAGGAGGTGTGAGGGGGGGTCAGCCCTCCGCTCCACCTCTCGGCCCTGAAGCTGGTGGGCGCGCACACCCGCCCGCACCGAGCGCCGCCCACGGGTGGAAGACGCCCCGGCGCTCTCAGCGG
>NW_010258570.1:0-15673 GCF_000690775.1 Eurypyga helias
ATTCTATGATTCTATGAAATGTGAGTTTACAGCGATAGAGGTTTTACTCTAGCAGTAATACTACTGTACATTTAACAGAGTTCAGGGATTTATCTCACAGCAGGGGGTGCAGAGAGGCCCAGAGCTCTGTGCATCCTCTCTCATTATGGTTGTCATGTAGTATAAGGTTCCACTGTCAGAGCTCTACAAAAGTAAGGGGTCATTTCAGGGAGATACAAAAAGAAGAATAAAAACCTCCACAGGCTCTATGAGTCAGATTACAAACTCTTTATGATTCTCACTTTACTTACACCAAAACACATAAGGACTAACTACACAATCATTACTGACACTACTGTGCTGTAAAAATGATGAATACCACCTGAGAATTAGTTTGACAGCTAAGGCCTCCACTCTTCAGCCACCCACAAAATGAATAAACAAATGGTATGAGGTATGTCCCTTCAGGCTAGAAAATATTTTGCATCCTCCCCAAGCCCATTAAAAAGCTTGTTGCTTGAGAAAGAGTTACAATTTACCACAAGCTAAGAGTCACCTTTTAAACTTCCTTGCAGAAAGTGACAAAGCATCCTTACTGCTGCCAAAAGCATCCTGTTAGCTAATTGTTAGCTGACAGAAAGCAATAAGGTGTTTTATTTATAACAACTGGACCTAGCAAAAATTACTACACATTTTTTCCAAAATCAAGAATATATTTCTGTTAAAAGGCTTGCAAACTTTAATAAAAAATGATCTTCTGGGCATTCTTGACAGCCTTTGGAAGGTATAATATGTAAAGAGATAGGGCTTTTAAGTACTTTAGGTAATAACATTAAACATTGTTAATACAAACATAATAAAAAGAAAAACCCTGACTTCCTAAAATTCAGTATCACTATCCAGCTTACAATAGCAAGTCACACTATCACTCCAATAGTTTCACTCAAGTGCAGAGGATAACGTGATGGCAGCCGACTTCCCATTAACATTAACCAGGATATACTAAAGCTGTTTCATATCAAGCACCTTTCTTTACTCTTTGACATTGTTCAAGCAAGCAGGCATCACACCAAGAACATTTTTATGTAAGAAAAGATTAAACCTCTTAAAGCTATGTTCCAATTTTCACACTACCACCAATACGAAGATCTGCCAGACAGTCAAGAACATTAGGTGTTGGCAGGGGGAATACTGACAGCACCCGCTACTGATTTTGGCCACATAAGCTCACAAAGGGTGGGTTATGCTGAAAGACAAGGTAATTCCACAAGATTTCTAATCACTTCTCTTGCTGATCATTTGTAAGAGGCTTTTAGAAAGGGCAATGAGAAGATAGAAACTGTAGTGACACCAGTATTCTCACAGAAAAGAGCTTTTTTTTTTCCCACCGATCCCTTTAGAGGTTGTTGATTTACCAAGACTAGGAAGAACAGCGTACAGATAAACGCCAGCTGGGTGTGATTTACTATATAAATCTGTGCTTCATGATCCACCCTGGTGTCCTATTCGAATCTTAGGTGGGTGAATACCACAGTGCTACTATCTTCGTATTGCTCAATAATGCTTTCAGTCTCACCAGGGGTTACAAACATGTACCTTGAATAATTGCAAGCAGGATAACAATCACAAAGAAGAAGAAAGTGATGTCAAAGATAATCCGATAGATTTCATATTCATCTCCTGCCGGATCCTCTATTTCATCACCAATGCCTCCACCAGCGCGTACTCCAACGTACATGTGAAACATGTAGCACTAGAAAACACAAAACAGAAGGAAACAAAGTTTGCAGCTGAATGTAAGAACACCCACTGTTACGAATTCAGTAGCTGGCTGAACTGGTCTATGGTCTAGCAAGTATACTCTGTCATGTCATCTTTTTCTCCCCTTTGAGGTTAGGTATATTTCTGAGAGAGATGAAATGCTGCTGCACAGCTGAAGCTGCAGTATTTCATGTTCTGCCATTATGTAGTAGTTCAAAACAAAGGTTCAACTACCTTAAGCCCAGCAGTACACCAGTACAATCGTTTCAGTCACGTGCAAATAGAAATAACATTACCAAGACAGCCATCTCCTTTTCCATTTTCCTGCCTCAAAAGTGAATAACTTTCCACAACTTGTGTTTCAAACAAAAACTAAAAAAAAGAAAAAAAAATACCACCCACACCCAACCAAAACCAACCACACACAAAACAAACCCAAAAAGCCAAAAAAACAAACAAACCCAAAACCTTTGAGAATGTTTGTGCACAGGACAGGCTAACGATGGAAAAAGCCTGAGACTCATGCTGTGAAACTATGATCTGAAAAGTGGTATAATAGGTTTCTGTATATAGTTACGTGGGATGTTGACAATGCAAAATTTTCAGTTTACCATGCTAAGATTTAATAGAAAATTGTGACATCGCTCACAGGAGTCTGGAAGAGGGGAATGCTTTTTTTTCCTTTAAGTAGCTTTGCAAACTACAGCTCCAGGGTTCAATCCCTATCAAAAAGTAGTGTTGACAACACCAATAACCAATTCTTAAGACCTAACCATACAAAAAAATCCATTCTTTTATTTCTATGCCACACTTACGCCAAAATCCCTTATGCAAGAATTTGATAGAGTAACCTACAATGCTAAGTGACCAATGGCTGAAAAATGTAACAATTTTTAGATAGTTGATATTTCACCATTGAAAAACAGTAACTTAATAAGTGAATGTAGTGTTAGTTATCTAAAAAGTTTTAAAAGTTTTTTTCAATTTATAAAAATAAAAATATATTCTCTGTACTTTTTTTTTAACATTGCATTGTAAATCTGACTGCTTTTAAAAAAGAAAATTCTGATTTTACAGCATATGACATGTTATTCTAACTCATTCTTGTACAAGATCATAGCCTTTTTGTAAGTATATTTTCAGACAATTAGAGAGCAGGTCAGGTCAGAAGGAACTTCAGGTGGTCTCCAATCCAAATCCTGGCCCGAACAGAGTCTACTACAAGCTCATACAAAGTTACAACCTCCTAAGGATAGAGACTGCACAACCTATCTGAGCATCCTGATCCTCTGCGTGGCTCTCCTCAGTCAGAACACTTTTTTCACTTTATGGCCATGGTCACCTGCAATGCACTGCTGTAATGAGCCTGGATTTTTCTTCCCAAGTAACTTCTCTGCAGGCATCGGGGAGCTGCTCTTACACTCTCCCCACTGCACCCCTCAAAGCTTTCTCTACTCCAGGCCAAACAAGCCTGGTTGCCTTAGCCTCTCCACCCAGGGCAAGTGTTCCAGCACCTGACAATTTAGTGGCCTTCCACTGTTTTCAAACTGGACAAAAATATAGACATACTAGTCTGCTTCCAGAGTTTACCTAATAATTGGGCTTTTAAATGGTGTCAGTTCCCTGGAAATGACTCCTATTGTGTAACATATTGAAACACATTTCATTTTGTTCCACATGATTGCTTCTAGAAGAATATTAATGGCAATGCATCTTAAATGCATCTTAAAGCTTAAACAGGATTTCAGTACTTAAACTACTTCAGAAAGTCTTGGCTAATGACCGACCCTTCTCCTGAATGGCCAGTAGAACCTCAAGATTCAGAAGTACTGCCCTTGAACTGACTTGGCTCAGCTTCACAGCTTGTAGTTTTTAATTTTTTGAGAAACTATAGCAAAGAATACTATCATATTTCTTTTAATAATTTCTAGATATATTTGTTTAGCATATACGGGATATATCTAGTTGTTAGGGATGTTCATTATATTTGTTCCTTTGTCTTTAATTACAATCTTTCCTGTTGCTGGCTAATGATACAACTCTGAGAACAGGAATTACAAGAAGATCAGGACAAAAACATGATAGTTAAAGAAAAAAAATCCAGAATGCAAAGTAAGACTTACTGTTAGCATATCATCACATTTCATATCTGGCATATCACCATCTTCACTCTTGTTGTAGAACTTGCGGAAAAAATTGAATGCAACTACTGTATACAAATAGACTACTACTGCCAGTAATCCCACAGTAAGGACAAGCTGGAAGACAAAATTACAGGGTGAATGTAACACCACCACGGAACGATGCTAGATAATTTTCTTCGCAAAAAGAGAAGACAAGTAACAATAATCTATAGGTACTAGCAGAATAGGAAACTTACTTTACTTTTTCCCTGTCTCATTGCATATCTTTGTAATATTTGGTAATATAACTGCATCTGTTCATGTAAAGATTGTGCATTTCACCTGTTTTATTTTGAAGGAAAACTAGGCTTCAGAAACACAATTACGAGGACAAATCTTGCAAAATCTAGTGGATACATACACAGTCAAACAATCCATTAGTATCATATAAACCCCAAACAATCAGACAAATATATAAAAGTTTACTAATAGTATTACTATTGAATATTGCAATATAGTTTTTCTATTAATTTAATATTGAAATAATTTTGTTTACATCTAAAACACAAGCTGTTCCTAGTATTTTAATATCTACCTCAGAGAAGTAGCAACAAATACCCCACTGCTCAACTGCAGCGTCGCTAGAATTTTGTCTTGAGCCTTATGGAGAGTAGCTGGAAGTGAACTGCAATAACCTGCAAATTGATATTTCACTTGCACAGCTGCCAGACCTAAAAAGTTCCTTATCATAAATAATACCCTCTTCCTTCAGAGATAATTTGCTAAAACTTCAGGACTATTTTTAAAAGATAAGATGCTTCACTTTTTTACAGGTGCAGACTGATTTTTTTTCTTTTTTGTTCTTTTAACAAATCATAGCTAAGAACCTAAGAAACTGTGTTCTTCAAAGGGCAAAGGATGAAGTATATTAATTTCTATAACTTTCAGGACAAGTTTTATTTATGGAACAAAAATTGTAACTTTGCCCAACAAACGGAAATAACAGTTTGTCAAGGTGAGTTCATACTTAAGAGTCATCTGTATATGTCATGTGCTTCAGTAAAAATTTTGAAATATGACCTGTGTACATTTAAAGGTATATTACTTCTTTAAAAACGTTGACAAGGACAGTACATTTGAAGGGAGAATTAAGTCAATCACCCTTTACATTTATAAAAAAAAATTGCTAACAATTTTCTGTTTCTATAGTATCAAACTTGCTTAAAACCGAAGAGAATAAAAACAAAAACCCTGAAAAATAACTTTCTACTGATAAATTTGGAAGTGGCACTGGCCATCAGACTTCTAAAGCACCCACATATATAAAGTCAGAGCTGAAGTGCTACCTTTCAAAACCAGCATATAAACATACACAACTGAGACGACCTTTATGTTACCATTTGCAGTCACTTGTATAAGAATTATATTAGCTGCCTTGCTGGAAGATCTTCTAAGCAGAAAAAGGATGGCTTTTTTATGTTTAAAATTTGTTTACAGAAGGTTCTTTCAACTTAGAAGGTCATCAGATTTGAGGAACACAACATCTCAGTTTACATTAAATGCCATTCCTACAACAGATCTCAGTAGATAAAAAGCCTTAGTTATTTTCTTTACTGCAATCAGAAATACCATTTTAGATTCTATAGCTTTCATAAGAAAATATTTCTTATCAAAGATCTGAGTTTCTCAAAAAGTTCTCTAACAGAAAGAGTAACTGAGTCTCAACTGGATCTTTAGGTGAATCTTGATAAAATTTTAAACAGCAAACTTATGACACAGTTGGTCATAAGAGCTAAAGACTGCTGTACCTCCTAGTCCTGTTTTCTTATGCTTATAAATCCCACTGACACAAGTTCTAAACTTCATGATGAAAGAGCAATTCTGCTGTCAATCTGCAGAGCAGCTGAATTAAGTCATTAAGTGATCTTTCCTGTGTACTCCTTAAGTAAAAAAGCTGGAAAGAGATGACAGTTGATACCTGTTTCCCATTGTGGGTCACTGATGACAGGATAGTTCTTAATGTCTTGAATCCCATCGCAATGTCAAGGAGATGAGCAGCAAAGAAAAAATTGTTGTAATGGCCAAGGACTGACATGGTCATGTACCACGCTAGGTAAAGGAAAGACTAACAGAAAAAACAAGTATATCACAAAATAAAACTCATGGCTATTATCTTTAATGCAATTCAAAACACTAAGAAAAGGTAAATATTGCTTGTGCTTTTCTTTAAATAGAAAACAGTTCTTATTTTTTACATAGCATTTGCTAGAGATCTTTGAGAATTTACTTTTTGTGAAAAATGTGAAATAAGGAAATACAGACTTCACATGACATGGTCAGAATTGATATACTCTAAATTTGAATTTGTGAAACCTGATTTTGAAATTGTCAAACCTATTTGCTAATGTTTTGAACGTAAACTTTTTTTCTGATTTAAGTATTTTGTTTATGAATTTCTGTATTGTTACAGTGCAATATTAAAACCATAAGGAGGGTAATGACACTTCAAAGGACTGTGCAAGCAACAAATGGAATTTTCTAATTAATTCAAACTACTGCTTAAAACATATAAGTATTATTTAAGTATTTACTATTACTAAAAATATTAATGTCATCTTTTCCTCTATAATTTTTATTTGACTGAAAGAGAAGTTCATATTTATAGGATAAATTACCATCCCTCCCTTAGAAATAACCTAATTCCAAACAAACTCTTTGCTATCTGTAGACTTGGAGACTTATAGTTCCAATCTTCCTGACTAAAGTCAGATCACATTTTCACAGTCCAGCAGTCCTAACTCCAAAATCATTTGTTCCCCAACCATTTTTTCCACAGTAAAATAAGCTGAGTTAGGCAAGCAATAATTATAATACTTGATGATGAGTGACTTCTTAAACTGCAAGGTATTTTAAGAGTCTTGTTTAAAATTTCTCCTTTTTGTTCGATTTTTTAGACTCATTTTAATTCTAACTATTAAAATCATCAGCCTTGTTCTGTGTCACATCCTACTACCAGTTTCAGTGACATAAATGTTAGCAATTTCACATACATTAACTATAACAATCTGACTGTGCTCGAGGGATATTCAGGTGTTCATAAAGTTTATGAACAACATCAAAAATGACAATTAGAATTTAGGTAGTCAGTTTTCTCACTGTACAGTACAGTGCTTGCTTACTGCTCTGGAATAAAGCGTAACAGAAGGGGGGCGGAAACTGACTGAGGCTCTATAGACTAATACCTATGTAACTGGGAAAAGATGTTGGCAATGTCTTTTTAAGCTTCCAAGATTTTCTTCATGTATGCAGAAAATCAAATATAATAGAGTATTTCATGTCTCCATTTGAAGAATTTTGGGTTAACAAGTGAATATTGCTTTTTAGAAGGTGTGTGCATACATATACACACACTGATAAACTTACATTATCAGTGAAAACAACTCCTAATTTCCACATCTGATATTTAACGTCAATGGAATTTAGCCTGTAAAAAATAAATACATTTTGTTTTATATCAAAGCACAATAGGAAAATCACAGAACCTGTAAGAAGTGTACTGTCACATATACACAGGACACAAGCTTTTCCCCCAAAAGCTGAAATACAGAACCTTGTTCTAATTCACACTTTCACTTTGGAATAGTCCAAAAAAAAAGGAAAAAAAAAAAAAGGCAGAGAAACATATTAATAAGCACCGGTTTGAATTTATCAAAGCTAGTGCTGAACGATGCCTACAATGTTACCATGTACATACAAGTGAAAAAACCTGATGTTTATAATCCATGGAGAAAAAGAGATGATTCACGTTTCTGTTTTAAATGTGACCCATCCAAACCTAAAGTAGGTGTCAAAATACAGCAGAAAATTTGCACCCCAAAATGCCAGTTCTTTACCATATTTATAATAACATAACTTGGGTGATACAATTAGATGACATTAAAGACAAAGTGAGGCGACATGAATCCCAGTGCTTGTGTTCTTTGCTTTTCCCACTGATACAAAGAATAAAGGTGAATCAAAGAAAAATATTTATTAAAAGCTTTTGCAGAGAAGGACGTGGGGTTCTTGGTGGACTGCGAGTTAAGCATAAGCCACCCATGTACCTTCATGCAAAGAAAGCTAATGGTACTCTGAGTTCTGTGAGGAGCATGGCCAGCAGGTTGAGAGCGGTGATCCTTCCCCTCTCACTCAGCACAGGTAAGGCCACACCTGGAGGGCTGGATGCAGCTCTGGGCTCCCAGTTTCTTCCACAGTTTTTGTTGCTTTGTTCTATTAGCCAGTTAGGCTCTTTTACTGCTCTCCTCTCTTAAAAAAAATTTATGTTGTATATACTGGTAAACTATTCTTTCCAAATGTTTCCCTTGTATTTCTTTAATTACTAACTTTAGGTATTAACTCTCCTCTTATTCTATCAATACAAATAAATTTGTCAATTTTAAGCTACGTTTTTTTGCATTAGAATTAAACCCATTAATTTTCTTGAAGCATTTTTTTTTCCTTTATGCAGAAGTGATAAAACTAACTTACGAAACAAGATGTATACTACTTTTGCTTGTTACTGTATCTTGTCCTCTCCAGTTTCTGACCACTTCTTTTTAGAAAGGTTTGGATCTCTCTATTGTACAGGCTGGGTGGAGAACGGATAGAAAGCAGCCCTGAGGAGTAGGACTTGGGGTACTGGTGGATGAAAAGCTGAACATGAGCCGGCAGTGGGCGCTGGCAGCCCAGAAAGCCAACCGTATCCTGGGCTGTATCCAGAGAAGTGTGGCCAGCAGGTCGAGGGAGGGGATTCTGCCCCTCTACTCTGCTCTGGTGAGACCCCACCTGGAGTGCTGCATCCAGCTGTGGAACCCACAACATAGGATATATAGAGACCAGTTGGAGCGAGTCCAGAGGAGGCCATGAAGATGCTCAGAGGGCTGGAGCACCTCTCCTATGGGGACAGGCTGACAGAGTTGAGCTTGTTCAGCCTGGAGAAGAGGAGACTCCGAGGAGACCTTATTGCAGCCTTCCAGTATCTGAAGGGGCTACAAGGAAGCTGGGGGGGACTTTTTACAAGGGCCTGTAGTGACAGGACAAGGGGTAATGGGTTTAAATTGAAAGTGGGTAAGTTTAGATTGTGGAACAGGAAGAAGTTCTTCATGGAGAAGGTGGTAAGGCACTGGAACGGGTTGTCCAGAGAAGCTGTGGATGCCCCATCCCTGGAAGTGTTCAAGGCCAGGCTGGATGAGGCTTTGAGCAACCTGGTCTAGTGGAAGGTGTCCCTGCCCATGGCAGGGAGGTTGGAACTAGATGGGCTTTAAGGACCCTTCCAACCCAAACCAGTCTGTGATTCTATGATTCTATGATTGCACACAATATTACAAAGTAATTCTATTGTATTGACACAAAAAAATTCTAAACCTGGATCACAATTCATGAATATTAATAATAGAATGAAAAATGTCATCTGTCCAAGTTTTATCCTTAAAATATGAGTGAATTCAGTGTTCCTGAAAGAGAAGAGTTGCTGACAATGACGAAACAACTAGAAATAATGCTGGCAGATATCATACACCTGCTATATATGAAAGCACATTGTATTTCTGTGCCAGATGTTTATATGGAATGACTTGAGGCCTCAGATGGAATACCAAGAGTTAAGCCCTGGTCTATCAAGGTCTGATTTCCAAAATTCTTACTAGTATAGCCAGAGCCTAACCACATAAAAGTAATCATTTTATTTTAATATTATGCCTCTAAGGAATACTTTGCCATCAAAATACTAAACTAATACTCGTATCATATGCAACAGCATTTACTCTTTAATACAAAAAATACTAACCTAATTTTTACATATAAAACTAAAAGGTAAAAGACTCAAGGTGAACCTCCTGTAAAGTACTATAAGCACTACATAGATATAAGTGTAGCTACTGAAAATGAAAACCAGCACTGAATCAAACTTAGGTCAATGCCTCTACTTTAAACAGTCTACAGCCTATTTTAATTAAGATTTCATTTATCCTTCTGAAGTATATTAGTCTACTTGAACAAAAACTGAAAAGCAGAAGAAATGTAGAAGTTTTCTGACTCATGAAAGACTTGACGCTCTCATGTTTATACACGGCAGATCTTTCATACATACATTGTACTTCTATGCAGCAAACATTTAGATGATACAGTAACTCATTTAGGGTCATTTTTTTTGCCCTTTATTCAGGGTGAATTATACTTTTCTACCTTCGCTGAACTTCCACAGGACTAAACATTTAGCTCAGAGCAGGTAAAAGAGCACAGTTATATTACTGATGCTCTGTGAAGACAAAATTAACATAAGCACAGAGACTAATGTTAAATTCTACAGTCTATTATCTAGTTAAACAAGGTTCAACAGACACTAATATTCTTTTTTAACATTTCATTTCTGGGAGTTTTTTACCTATGCAAATACAACAAATGAAGAGGTTAACAAATCTAAAACTTCTCATAGGTGGTACAAAATTTTTAAAGAATGAGAGTTGATCACAGTTTACTAAGCACACTGATGGTACGGTCAGCAATTGGTTTTGCTTTATTATTCCCTCCATGGTAGACAGCAACTCTGTAGAAACTAAAGCCTAAGGTTTCACCTGACTTTCTCCCATGAAGACTCAGGCCATAGTCACCAGGTAATATTTACTGTCTGATTAAGTTTCCCTTGGAATATCATTAGTTAGTATTACAGTGGATGAATTTCCTAGTCTGAATGAATTTTTATTTGACTTCATTCTGCACCATTGAACAGGTTGTCATACACTGTAGTAGTCTAATTATAGTAGCTGAGTTCAGAGACAGTGAACAATGGCACAGTGTGAGAATGCACAATGTGAATAAAAAATAGGAAAATTGTGAGAAATTGCCCGTATTATGTTTGGCTGCAACCTGCACTAGTATTTCATCACCTTCAACAAAACCCAGACTTTTTACAGCTTCTTTCCTAAGGCCTACTGCATTCAACTGTTCCAAGTATAACATAGTAGGTTATTCTTCCCTTAAAAAAAAAAAAAAAAAATCTTCAGGCAATCAAATGATACTAATATTAACTGGAATAAGAAAATTCTGAACTTCCCACCCTGAATAATTTTAATGTTTGTACATCAGAGCTGTTCAGGGCAACTACAGGGCATTAACAGCTGAGGAACAACTATCATTAAGTTCAAAATGCAAAATAGCCTTGGAGCAGCATTTAACCTTTTTAAAAAATGATAGACAAACTAAAACTGGGAAGAGTCAGTTTTAACTAGTTAGCTCTCCAGATTAACTTTCTTAGCAGACATTGAAATTTTCTGTTAAATGTTCTTTCAGGGGTCTAAGCTAACAGAGAAAACAGTTCAGAAACATGATCCATCTTTCAAAAGCTATAAGAAAAATCATTAATGAAAATATGACCATTCTTACCAATTAATGAGTTTCATTGGAGGTGTTTGGGAAGATGTTCTGTTAATGTTATTTTTACAATAGAAAGCACCCCATCAGATTAGAAGCATTAATTATTTATTAATTGGTCAGCTGGGTAGGAAATACCATTTTTATTGCATTGTGTTGAAGTATGCTCCCTTTATTCTAGGCAATAAATATCAGCAGGTGATATCTTATAGAGAATGGTGTGAGTTGACTATTACAAAAAGCAAGGATTGAACAAAACCAAAACAATTAGTTACTCAGTGTCTTTAAGCTATCTGTCTGTCTTGGAGACACAGCACATAGAATAGATTATTACTTTAAGGTATCCTACGCAAAGCCTCTGCAAGGCTCAAATAGGCTTAAGATTCCCAAGTAAATAATCAAGAGAGGAGATATCTTACATTAGCATACATAAGTGAAAAGGCTTGAAGTTGCGTTTCTCACATATGCATAATTCAGGGAAGAAGGAGACCTTTTATCATCTTTCACATTCTGAGGCCAACTGCACTTATTTTTCGTACACTTCACATTTATGATATGGTTTATCTTCTCATTAAACTATGGAAATCTCACATTTTCCAGGAGAAAATTATGCACATTTTTCTCTTCTTGAAAGGTGAAGAATTCTACTGCATGAGCATTCAACAGAAGCCTTGCTTATTTTCCCCCAAATTTGCCTTAAGTCACTAGCTGCTGCAGATGCCTGAGCCTCAGCCGCCTCTTCTATTGACTCTGACTAGACTAAGGACTGCAGAACCAAAAGCGTTAGGAAGGCAAAGGGACTGAGAGGTAATCCTCACTATGACATCTCTGATAAATAACTTTCATCTCTGTGTCTTTGATATTATCCTCTCAAATATACTTCATCCTTGCTGCAGCTAGTTGAACACCATCCACCCCAGATGGGAAACTTATTCAGTGGAAAAGCAGTGCATTGTCTCAAATTCAGTGCGCACATTTTGTCTTTTCTGTCTAATCTACAGTAAAGTTCCAACTGCATCATTCCCCTTAGCTGGTTTAATTTAAATAATACTGTAATATGTTTGACTATTTAAATATTTAATTACAGTCTTAAAGTTTAAATACATATTCTTAAAAAAATACTCAGGACTGCATTCATAAGCTGAATGGCTATTCCAGAGTTAAAATGTAAGAGTACACCAAGGATGGTTTTATGCAGTGAATCAGTGGGACAGGCAGGAACTTCTGAAGGAGCATGGTCACTTCTAAGTAGACTTCTCTGAGTCCCTTGCAGAAAGACAGATGGAAAGGAATCCCAGGTTATTTGCACACAGAAAAAGTTAAGAAACAGAAGGAGTTGGGGTCAAGGAAACAAAGAAAAATCCTGGTTCATTTGTATTGGCAATGGAAATGCAACATGTTGCATTTCCCTTCTGTGTTAAGAGAGAAATAGGTGTCTGGTCCGGCCTCAGCCACCTCCTGCCAGCACAATGAGAAGCAGAAACACTAGAGCTGGCATCTGCACCAAGTCATTCCATTCTCTATTTTTTTTCCCCAAAAGTGGTGCAGTAAGGGTTCAACTGCAGTGTTTTTCCCACCTCTTTCTTCATTGAACTGTAAATGTATTTCAAAAGTTGAATCTGGAATATGCCTAAGTTTTGGCCATGTCATTAGAATTCATTATTGAAACTGGTAAAAAATGAATACATGTACCTTCCTGAAGCACATATATTTTATGTGAATGGTTCTGTAAATTTCTGTCATGGTTGTTTATGTTCCCACAGCATATTCACCTGTTATAAGTATGGAATGATTTCTCCAGGAAAGACATGAAAGATGGATGAGACTGTAACTTTTTTTTTTTTTTTAAGATATATATAACATGGAGTAGACGTTAAAGATGTAACAAAAAAATGGCATCCTTCAGGCCTGATTCTGAAATTGTTTCGTCAGCCTTCTCTGACTGCTACATTCTGATCTGTTTTTTAAGATTATTTGCAGAAACATTACTTCAAATTTCTTCACAAATACGAATCATGAGCACACAAGGAAGGGAAAGTAGGTCTATTTTCTTTTTACACCAATAAATAAAAGTAATAAAAACCAAAATTATTTTCTAAACTAAAGCATGGGTCCTAGTATAATCCAGCAGCAAAAGAGTAGGTAAGAAAGCATTCTGGAAAGTACTTATACCACAATATTAAATTTTATCTAGTACTGCAATTCCACAGAGTTCATGGGTCTTAACACTGCACCAACTGATTGTTGAGATGGTCTCAGGTTTGTTTATTTATTTACTCATTTATCCCTCTTTACAAAAGATGGATGTTACAGATCCATCTTTACAAATTCAGCCCTTGATTCAATGCAATTCTAATCTACAAGCAGTCCTACTGTCTACCTCATATAATCCTTGCAAAGCCGCTGATAAAATGTTGCTTTTAAAGAAAGCTAAAAATAAACCCTCACATTAGAATATCCGTGGCATTAAAAGTCCATCTGTTAAAGCATATTCTATCTATTTGAGTATTTTTTTATGACTCAGAACTGGAAAAAACATTTTTGCAGTGCTTTACAAAACTGGAGATGTCCTTTCCCTAAGAAGGAAAATGAATGCAATTACGCTGAATGCCTAGGGTTTCTTTTACAGGTCTGTCTCTCAGATGATAGGCAAATACACAGTTTAGGGAAAATAAATTACAAAAATATGTGAAGACTGATCATCCAACTTCCAAGAACTATTTGGTCACTTAAACTTATTCCATCATTTCTTTATAATCAAAACACATAGTTCCAATGTTGCCCATTCTTTCCAGCTGAGCTGAGCAAACTATGAAAAGGAGTTTCCAGCCCAGTTGTAATGACACTATCAAAACAGCAGGAACGTGATGCATTCAAGCAGCTGTGCAATGAACTAAATCTTCATACATAAAAAACAGTGGAGTCCTGCATATATGTTTATAATGAAACAAATGCAGTATATCATTAAACTTAAAAATTTATCTTACATAGCTATGAAAGAGCAGCAAGAAAATTCATAAGCTGAAGGGACAAACCTTGAATGCTTGATTTTAACAAAAACCACCAAAAAAATAAACAAAAACACCCAAACAAAACACACAAACAAAAAAAACCCACACTACAAACAAACCAACCAGTCACACACACAAACCAGAAATAAATGCTTACACAGCAGATAAGGAGCTATCCTTCTTTGGTTTCTTCTTTTCTCGAGCATCACTGAAATCAAGAGCAGCTTTGTCCATTCCAAGTAACTCACTGATCCTGTCACGTCCATAGAACTCCCCATATTTATCCATGACCTAAAGTCAGGAGGAATATTCAAGAGAATCAGTTGTATAGACCAGCTGGTTTTTAGCCTGGTTTCTCAAGACATGAATTTAACATACACAATCTTTTTCCTCTGTTTGTTTCCAGCTGTCTAACATATCAGTCAGTATTTTTTTTTTTTCAATAGCAATCAATTCAATAGAGGCAAGAGGTGGGTGTCAAAGATAAGATGTTCCTACTCATTTAACAAAAACAGGAGGAGAAAAGCAACCCAGCAGAAGGAGAATAACTAAATCAATACCATCACTGACAGAAAAAAAATGCACTGTAGGTCACACAGGAAAGATGTTTTGAAAATCCTAGCTACATAAAGAGCACTGATAAAAATAAGATTTCTCAAAGACAGTATTTGATCTTTACTAGTTACACCTTTTAAGAAGAAAAAAGAAAAACATATTTATGCTGTTTGATAAGTTTTTTATTAAATAAAATAAGGAAGTATTTCACATCAAAATAGTGGTGGAAAATGTCCTCATTTATTAACTAGCTCCATTGCATAATTTTATGACCTTATTTTTGTTAGTTAATAATGCAATGAAACAACAGTACACCCAGAATATGTAGGTATCAAAAGATCCTGAAGAGAGGGTTACAGCTAAAATTTTCAGTGAAGTGAAACTATCCCCCATCCCTTTTATACAAAATTTAACGTTTCATAAGAAACTTCTGAAAATGAACATTGACTTGCTCTCATTCTCACTGAATACACTGCTTCTTCCGAAGTATTATCTGTCTCTTCTCATTTTCAAAGGAATACTCAATGAAATACAAAATTTTGCATAACAAGATCATAACAGAATGACTCCTCCAGGTGAGGTGGTATTTTACCAGCTTTCTGATATCAAAGCTTTAAATCTTTATTGATATCAATGGATTCAGCCAGGAAAGAGTTAACTCTCTTTACAGTGGCTGCTAGGAAGCTGTTCCTGGATGCAGGGAGCAGCACTGATAAGTTCTTAGCTGGCGCTGGGGGATGCCTGCACTGAATTCAAGGTCTTTCTCTTCTTCTGATCCTGCAGCTGCATTCCCAGCTCTCGCGGTCTCGCTACAGGCAGTGCAGGGGACACACAGTT
>NW_010258570.1:15843-18158 GCF_000690775.1 Eurypyga helias
TGAAATAGTTGGTTGGTTTGTTTAGTTTTCCCGGTCTTGCTATCACTGAGAGGGTTTGCTTGGAATCTGCTGCGGCAGTGCTCAGGCTCTGGCCCTGGGCTGCAGCTCTCAGCCTGCGATCGCTCTCGGGCTGCAGTTCCTGGGCTCTGTGGGTCTGATTCTCACTATTCAGTATTTTGTTCTGCATTGGTCAGTGTGTGGTGAGGAATTGTATCATATTGTGTCATATGTTTTATTTTCTGTTGTTTTAATTATTTATTATTAGTAGTACTTGTATATATTACTTTAGATTTAATTAGTAAATAGTTCTTATTTCAATTTTATGAGCTTCCTTATTTCTTTTCCCTCCAATTCTTCCCCTCCACTGGAGGAGGGGAGGGGGATTTGTGAGAGCAGCTTTGTGGTATTTTGCTAGCTGGAGTTAAACAACATATTTTTTGCAGATTTTTAGAGACAAGCCTTCTTTGTCACATGCCTGAAAACAGTGCTTCATGACTGTGGATCATTCACTAAGCTGGAGGGTTAAGTATATTTATATATAAGCATATATAAAAGAAAACATTTGCAAAATACTGTGTTTGAAGGCACTTAAATCTATGCAGAGCAGTTCCTCAACCAAAGCTATAACATCCATATAATTTAAAACCACGCTTCTTTCCTTTTAGTAGGAACCCTCCTTGACCTACTACATTGACAGAAGCAATGTAGATTATTTTTTTCCCTGAGTATTCTGTGCAAGCCACTCCCCACTTCTTGCTTAGTCAGACAGATAGAAATAAAGATCTAACAACTTCACATATGCAAAAAATACTTCCAACAGCAAAATGAATATACAACTCAAAGCAATTTTTAGATAGGTTGAGCTAAAACTGTTATGAAGCAGAAGAGATACTAGTACTTAAAAAGACGTGTTTCCATAAGTGTGATTGAAGACTAGTATTAAATGGTGTGAAGGAGAGGTAAATCTGATCTAACAACATAAAACTCCTCTTTTTGAATTGTGACCAAAACCACTAGGAAGACTATTCTTGTTATAAACTATGGTACATACATAACATTCATTTTCTAAGACCAAGCTGAGAAAACATCTGACATAACTGTTCGTAAGAAATTAACTTGAACAGTCTCTGCTTATGGAAGAGTATTTTTGAGAGAGATTTTTAGATTGTGCAGATGAGCTTTTATCACCTATGTGTGACGTGCAGATGAGACAATGGTTAGAGAAAGTCCAAAAAATACCTTGTCCAGGTACTCCCAGGCCCATCACAGGAGCCATCAGCCCATTAAAGGCCCATCTCCTTAAGCCTAGAGGAGCACAGGGACACAATGGCAGGCAGGAACCCAAATTGCAGACTCCCAGTGAAAGGACACCCTGTCTGGTACCTTCCAGGGCTGTCCCAGGAGAACCCCAGTGTCCAGGTGTGAAACTCATCAAGATGAATCACACACTTGTTCCACTCCAGATCACCTTTCAGAGTAAGACAGTTACTGCCATGGGATGTGGGATACATTTTGGGATGATGAAGCAAGAGCATTTGGGGATTGCACATAACTTCTCATTGGATGTTATAAAGAGAACAAGTATGGGAAAACAGAGTGGTAAGGGACAAAAAGGGCCAGGTGAGTGTATATAGTTTGCTGGTCTGACTCTGCCCTGTTCTTAAACATCTATATCTTCATACTAAATTTCTTTCTAACCCTATCCTGGCTGATGGACTCCATCCTGTATGCATGGAGGTGAATACATTAAAACACACAGACAAAACCATTTACATACATACAAATGTACACAGAAATTAATCAATGTATTTGAATTCCTGTTTTATGCAACAAGCGGCATGTAGAAAAAGTTTGAAAGAGTAACTATACAAACCACACAACAGTGTTTGTAAGCATGAGGTGAGTAAGGAATTTTGTGTATTTTAAATAGTAAATACAGAAATCTACACTGAAGCAAAGTTATATTTCAAAGAAGTGTAGTCCACATTTCTTCAAACATGAAAATAAACATGGATTAAAACTTTATTTTAACTTCATGTATATTTTTAAAAGTAAGCCTTACCTTTCTTTTCACAAATTTATCCCAATAGTTATTTGGAAAAGACCTGAAAAATAGAGATAAACAAGATTACATTTTAGGCAATCATGAGAAGATGCAGTAGTTATTAAGATGACATAAAAATTACATACTGATTTTGTTTCTAAGAGGCTCTTTGTTGTTGCTATCACCAGCCAGTCATTTCTTAAGTCACTGGAATGAAAGTTTCCAAACAGCATTCAGCCACTGGCATGGTGATGTAGCTGGGAAAGAGGGG
>NW_010258570.1:18189-30344 GCF_000690775.1 Eurypyga helias
GCCAAAGGCTGCAGACAGGGTTCTAAAGCAGCTGGAGCACACAGTCCCACCAGGCAGAGTTGGGACTCTAAATATGTTCCTAAAGGACAGCCTTCAAGAGACACTAAGCACAGCTCACTCTCAAACTGACAGCAATACACACTCATGACGGTGCTTGCCGAAACAAATTCATTGGGGTTTTTTTTGTTTTCTTTTATGGAACAGAAATAATTTTAAAGCAAAAACCTAGGAATGAATAAGATTAAAAAGTAATAGTAAACATTAGTATAACAGGTACCTGAAATATTTATGTATATCCTTTCTAGAAATACACCCCTTACAACTGTTGTTAGACAAGATGAATGATCAACTATATAATTGTGGAGACTGAAGAACAATTCCTTACAAAGCTATAAAGAGAGAGTAGATCAAAACTCACTGTGTGTTGATGACAAGTCTATCCCACTGTCCCTTAATATCATCTTCTGATGGCTGTTCAGTTATGTACAGCCCATCAAATTCTAATTTCCTTGCCACTTCCTTCTCTCTCTTAAAAATAACCAATGGAACCTGCAGATGGAAAAAAAAAAAAATCAGGAATTATTTAAAATGCACTGACATGTCCACAAATTTTTAAGAAAAACTGATTGTTATGAAGAATTAAGTATGAAAACTGAACAAAGCAAAAATAGTATTTAAAAAAAATTAAACATGTGACAATTGCCCAGAACACTGCAAAGGTATAGATGCACAAGGACTAGGTCATTCAGAATCCTGTAACTACAGTGTACCGAACAGTTGTAAAAAGATGGCCAAAAACCCTGTGCCCTGGTTTTGGCTTGGCAGAGTTAATTTTCTTCATAGTAGCTAGTAAGGGGCTATGTTTTGGATTTGTGCTGAAAACAATGTTGATAACACAGGGATGTTTTAGCTACTGCTGAGCAGTGCTTACACAGAGTCAAGGACTTATTTACTCCTCACCCCACCAATGAGTAGGCCGGGGGTTCACAAGAACTTGGGAGGGGACAAAGCCAGGACAGCTGACCCCAAATGATCAAAGGGTGTTCCATACCATACGATGTCATGTTCAGCATATAAAGCTGGGGGAAGGAGGAAGGGAGGGATGTTCAGAGTGATGGCATTTGTGTTCCCAAGTAACCATCACACATTATGGAACCCTGCTTTCCTGGAGATGGCTGAACACCTGCCTGCCAATGGGAAGTGTGGCCTAACCCCCGCCCTGCCAATGGGAAGTGGTGAATGAATTCCTTGTTTTCCTTTGCTTGTGTGCAGCTATTAAACTATCTTTACCTCAAGCCAAGAGTTTTCTCACTTCTACTCTTCTGATTCTCCCCCCATCCCACTGCAGGGGAAGTGAGCAAGCAGCTGTGTGGTGCTTAGTTGCCAGCTGGGGTTAAACCATGACAGCCTGAAAAGGGATCCTTCAAATAAAAATAGTTCTTCAGTGCTATTAGAGCTAGCCAAGTGAGAGAGAACTAAAATAAAAAGAACTTTTAATATTAATTTGGGATCACACTTTTTGATTGTATTTTGATACCCAGAGGCGTTACAGGCTGCCTTTCTTAAAGAATTCTTGTAGTTTCATAGGGAGAAGCAAAGTGGTTTCACAGCAGAGAGAGAAAAAAACCAACCACCCCAAACAAACAAACAAACCAACAACCCACACAACCAACCAACCGAACAAAAAAAAAAAAACAAAACCACACAACAACAAAAAAAAAAAACACCAACACCACCACCAAAACCAGACCTGGAAGCAATAACAAATCACATGCATATTCCATACACTTGATTTGTGCTCTGTAGTTCTTTGCCAGCAGCTGAGACACCTGAGCAGTAAGGATCAAGCTTTACCTACAACACTCTACATCAGCTAGATGACATTCAGAAGTTCCTTCTGAGAACGCAGATGTAACTAGTGGTCCTAGTAGAAGGGACTTTTCTTAGAAATCTGTTACCAACAAAAAATAAACCCTACTTTCCACTAGAATTATTTCTCAGCTCCCCAAAATTTAGCCACTCTGCATTACATCCCTCAACAGTATTACTAGTCCAGACTGGACATGAGTATACTGAAACAGTAATAATAAAATCCTTCTGAGAACGCAGATGTAACTAGTGGTCCTAGTAGAAGGGACTTTTCTTAGAAATCTGTTACCAACAAAAAATAAACCCTACTTTCCACTAGAATTATTTCTCAGCTCCCCAAAATTTAGCCACTCTGCATTACATCCCTCAACAGTATTACTAGTCCAGACTGGACATGAGTATACTGAAACAGTAATAATAAAAATTAGAGTACTCAAGCAACATGGTGATTGCATTAGATACAATAACAACAGTTCCAGTCTTATTTTCAGACAGCTAATTGAGAAAAATTTAGTGGATTTCATGCAGAGCAATCTCCAGAAGCAAACATATCACACATAGATCTGCAGCTATGAAGATTTTTAATTTTAAAAGCAGTATATCTCTAAAGACAGAGACCAAAACCATATTTGGTCTTTTCTTCAGGGTTTCACAACTGAAAAGGCAGCAATTCATTACAGCAAATGATGATAACGTCTTTGCCTTCTCGTCAGAGAATAAATGTAGTTCAAAAAAACAATGTGGGAAAGTAGCATAAAAAGTCACAGTGGGAAAAATAAGCTGTAAGGTGGGAGGAGGAGGACATCTCAAAAGACAGAAAGCTAAGCTTTCATGCTGCATGACAACCAGTGAAACAGGAGAATGAGTTTTAGTATTTATTGACCTGCAGAGACACTTAGAGATGAAAATCAATCAACCACTTAATGAAGTAGTATGATGAGCATTTGCCTCAAATAAAAATACAGATCGTGTCTTTTTAGCATACAAAAAGTATTATCCAATAAATAAGAAAAATATTAAGGACCACATAAAAGCTTAATAAAGAAATTATAATTTTAAGGACAAATGAGCAGCTGTATTGGGACACAGCAAAGGCCCATTTAATTTAGTACTATCTTGCACTTTAACCTATAGTTTTTGCCTCAGAAGGAGTGTAAAAATGGAGGAAGTACATCCCAGATATACTCCTCCCAGCTCCAGAGATATATGACATTTAGTCTTCCTAAACCAGAAGCAGCATTTTGCCGATAAAGGTGGCATCTTTGTTTCTTACAACCCTAAAAGAGATCTTGTACACGGTATTCCTTTAAAAGATGCTTAAGTTCCCATCAAAACACTACCACCAGAGTGAGTATGAAAAGCAGGGATTGTCTAGAGCCACAGTATGCAGTAGCAGTAATCCAAAACATTGTATGCTTATGGGTATAAATTGAAATCAGGGAGGTTTAGATTAGATATCAGGAAGAAATTCTTCATGGAGAGGGTGGTGAGGCACTGGAACAGGTTGCCCAGAGAAGCTGTGGATGTCCCATCCCTGGCTGTCTTCAAAGCCAGGCTGGATGAGGCTTTGAGCAACCTGGTCTAGTGGAAGGTGTCCCTGCCCATGGCAGGGAGGTTGGAACTAGATGGTCTTTAAGGTCCCTTCCAACCCAAACCATTCTATGATTCTATGCTTTTCAAATGACCCAGTTGACAGACTAGCAATGCAGTCATCTAGCTTCCTCTGGCCATGTGCATTCACAGGTTGTCTTTGACAGTCACAAGCAGCTTCTGGTACAGGTTACTGCTATAATTGTCTGGCTGACAAGGTAACAGTGCAAATGCTGATCCTATGACCCACTGTCAGCCCAGCAAATAAGGCTCTGGCCTGTAAGTTCCTGAATTCACACAGCACCTAACACACAATTCCTGTGTAGGTTGCACTAACACCACAGTGTTTCTTTGCATGGTCCCTCAACCTGCTTAAGTGAAGTTACTATGACTTTGTTCCAATTTATACCACTCAATGGAAAAAAAAAAGTGGGGAGCTAGAAGAAGAAACAACATTCAGTTTCTCTTACTTTCAAACAGTAATAGCCTATGATGCAGAAAAATGAGATGACTGTGTGCAGGATGGCCAAAATCCGCAGCGTGGGCTCCATGTAGCCACTGCTTTCTTCCAGGACATAATGCACTGCAATAACCCTCTCATTGTCGCTTTCCAGCATGTTCAGTTTGGTAGTTTCACCAGCAGATACCACAGGAAGTTCCTTTTCTTCTGTCACAGCAGAGGTGGAGACCTGTTTGAATCACTTAATTTTAATATTGCAGCTGTATTCCTTCGACAAGAGATTTACACTACTACAAGCTAAGTGGTATAACTGAAAACAATGATACCAATGAAAATATAATTATGGGGAAAGATTTTTTTTTTCATAAAAATGTCCACAGAGTTTTCTCACAGAGACCCTTTCATCTTGTTACACCAATCTGTGATAGTGTACATTTTCTTTTTTTTTTCTCTCTCCACTTTCTGTACATGGTAGCAAATTTGGGCCATGCTGAATTTTATCCCCTGGGATTCCCACATGTAGTCTTTATTAGCAAAGCTCTGCCAGAAGACACTATGATTGTCAAGACTTAGTATTAATACAAAGAAGATCAGTGATATTGTGATGACTTCTTACTGTACACACCTTCTTGGCACAAGAAGACATCTCTGCTGACATACATTAGCTTAAGTTGCCAGTGAAGGTTGGGCTTGGCTGAGTCACTGTACTGTGAAATAGAGCATCGGAGGCATGGGTACGCCTTTCAGTCTGCTGTTTCTGTTGCAGCACAGAACTTTGTAAACAGCTATTTGTGTACTGGAAGTCTATTATTTCTTCACACAAACACTTTAGCTCTCACTGTGTTAGATTTCTGAAGTGGCAGTATGAAGCAGGTATTTAATCTGTTAGGCTAGGCAGTTTTATCGTAGCATACTGTCTACAAAATCTGAATGTTTTTCAGTAAACAACATGAAAAAGTATTGTGACGAGTTTACCTTGTAGAAAAGCAGGATGAAGTTGATGGCAAAAGCAACAAACAATGCCAACATCCTCATGTTGTAAAAGTTTCGTGCAAAGTAATTCTGAAAATCGAAACAGAACATAAATACACTTTGCCTAATAATGATACCACAATCATCATTAGGTTATTGTATGGCAAGTTAGTTTGTTTTCCATATGGAAATTTTTAATAGAATTATAAATAGAAAAAAAAGAAGGAAAAAACCCAAACATTTTGAGTGATGTACTGTACAAATTCTCTCCTGGTCTATATGTGCAATAATGAATAAATCACCTTTTTTTGACTCCATGCAGAAAGGGATGAAGGATTTCTAATTGCCTCTTACATGTTTTTCATTATCCTTTCAATACACATAGAGACAACATAGAGACATGACAATGTAGTAGTAATACAGGAATCTTTATCTGCCCTGTACCTTAATATTCTTGTTACTTTTACCAAGAAACAAAATGTCTGCATATAAGGTTGTGGAATAGAAAAATATTTTAAAGAATCAACTGCATTTTCACCATATCAGCAAAACATTAATCTCTGACCCAAGTTCCTTGAGTAGAAACCTTCTCTCTCTCATGTCATGATGCTATGAAAAAGATTGGAGAAATGTATCTTTTCCCTTCATGACAATTCACAAACCGTTCTAGCACACATTTTGAATGCTTTAACCCTCACGTGGGAATTCCTCCATTTCTCAGCCCTAACCATAGATGACTATTAGTGAATTATTAAATGAGACAATTAGAAGAAAAATTAAATTTGCATGACTACTACATGTTTAGCCTAAAAAATTAATCTGAGTTCAAAAGCAAAACTTAAACACCTAATTCCTTATCAAGATTGTGACTGCAGTTCTGTAGTTTTGCCTTGTTGCTCATGTTAGAATTAGGCTGTTTCTAAACAATTGTATCTCCTAGCGATATAGGCAAAAGTGTATCTCTATTTGCTTTGCATTTCACACTGGCCTCACAGAATATGTGCAGATCCTCCTAGCTAATAAATGCATGGACATCACATTTTACTGAGGCACTTTCAGATACAGTTGTAGTATTTTAATTAGCCGTGTTTTCCACAGGTTTTGAGAAGTTTCTCATACAATTACTTGTTATTTCACAAAAAAAATTGTAATATCTTTTCTTATGAGTTTTAGGCTAAGCATTGTATCTTAATAAATTCTTTTATAAAAGAGTTTGTCATTTCCCAAAGTTGTCTCTCAGGGAAAGACAAATCCTACAGGCTCACAAACTGCTGTGAAATTTCAGGATATTTTATTCACATAAAATCCATGTCTGTTTTACAGGCATTTCTGAAGGACTAAATTTTGGACAGTAATTGTCTTCCTAAGAATTAGTATCTTCTCTACTAAGTTATTTGTTTGTTTCTTTTCTCTAACATTCCAGTAAAACCTTTGTCTTTATGTCCTTTTCATGGATGATGGTAGAGAAATAAGGTTTATTGGATGCAAAGTTCTCTTTACACTTATAGAACAATATGGTGGTACATATCCCTGCCAACAGCTAAACACACAGTCTAAAGAATAGCTTACAAGAAGTTTCTGTTGGTATGCAATGATTTTTTTCCAAAAAGCTGACTCCTGAACTTCTGGTTCTCCATATCTGTGAGTATGAAGTTGTCTTAATTTCTGTTTCACTTTCTCTTCCTTGGCTTTCTCTTCCTTTTCTCCATCTTCTCCTCTTGGGACACAAATGAAGCCAAAATAACATGTCAATAAAATTGCTAAACAAAAAATTAAAATCACCCCCTGAACGTGGCCATTGCACCTTTTCATGAGGCTCAAGTAGTCGTGAGACTCATGCAGTTCACATACATGAATAATAAAGAGACATATCCCTCTTCAGCCCAAAGAACTGGCCAGGGTGACAGTTTGGTTATGTCTACAGACAATTAAGCTTAGTGGTTTGGCACCTTAAGTGAAGATGCTAACTGGCAGAGGCAGGTAATCAAGAATCTGCCAACCTTACTACCTGTGGGTCTGCTTCATAACTGTTCAGATAATACTTGTGGATAAATGTCTGTAAGATGACAGCTGTATGTCTGTGTAAGTGTCTATAGGTCTAGGTGCTCCCCCCCAACCTCATGCATTTGAACTATCTGATTCCCACAAAGGTTGCAGAAAACTTTGCTGGTTCTTGCATTTACAAGCCAAACCTCAAGTTTTAAATTCTGCATTTCTGTCCACCTGAGGAATTCATACGTACCCAACTCCAGGAGGAGACAGGACTAAGAAAGCTTGACAGTATTTGTGATGTGATTATCACCATGCTGGCCGACTACAGAAAGCCATAGTTAGCAAGCTGCCTTTTCCAAACACATGGATCTAAGGAACTGCAAATTGTCATAGGAGTTAATTTGATCTAATAGCATGATAGATGAAAGGATCATAGAAGTCCATTTGAAGCCCAACCAGAGTGACAGGCAACTTAAAAGTTACATTATTAATTTCTCTGTACCTATCTACAAACAGAATAACTGATGTCCTAAGCTGCTTCTATTACTAGAATACACTCAAACTTTCACTTGAAAGTTTGTCTTATGTTAGGAGTGGCTTCAGGGAAGCTAATAGGGCCAGGCACTGCACTCATCACAGAGAAGACTGTGTGAGTTGCAGGGATACCTGTAAAGTGGAGCAATCAACAGTGAAATGACCTTCACAAGTCAGCAAGACTCTCCTTCACAAGGTTATACTGACTGAGCTAGAAATTTGGTATACTGCCTAGGAAGAAGAGTTTTTGTTCCTGGCAAGTGTCAGTCATCCCAGGAGAGCAATAAGGATAAAGCTTGCGACTAAGGGACACATTTAGAATTTTGGCAGTGACATATCAGGTACAGGAACTGTTCACGTATCAGAATTGCACATGTAACAGGAACCATAAAATACAGCAATGGAGTGCCATACTTTCTGCTGGTTAAAACAAAGCACTATAGTTTGTTTTCACTTATTTTATTCTGAGTTAGTCCCATTAACATTAGATTGTAACATATCCTAAAAAGACTAAAATTATAATTTATCAAACACTAAGTTTTTTCATAAAGACATAAGAGTACTCAGCAATTAAATAAAATTACATTGGAATATTAAGGTTTTGCAAAATCCAAATAACCCAAAACAGGTCACAGCAAGTGAGACGGGCAAAACAGATTCAGTGCCTCCACTGATGGATAACAAGACTCTGAAACCCAAGTGCTCTTAGAATTTTTCTAACAGATTTTCTTCTAGCTTTCAGACTTACCAAGAAAAACTTAATCAAACACATTCTAAAAGAAACTAAATTAACATTACAAAGGATGCTTCTGGAAGAGGGAAATTCATAAAAAGTAGCTGAGTGGTGCTACTTAATGGCATTTCCTTGCAAATATGCATGGATATGAAGGATGGGTAAAAAAAAAAAAAATCTTAACTGTGGAACGTGAATGAACACAGAACTATAGGCAAAGAAGTAAGTAGAAATCAAGCTGGTCTTTCAGCGAAACAAACCATATTTCATACGATCAGAGGTTAAAGTAGTACATACTCTGCTTTTTCAGGTTCAGATTTTGTTTCCTCCTTCTCTTCCTTTTCCTCTTCTTTCACCTGCTCCTACAGAAAGCCAGATTAAAAAAATTGTCTAAACACTACTATACAATACAGAGTTAGTTAAAAGAACACACAGAGTGCAGAACGTTAAGTTATGGGGTTTTTTTAACAAGTGAAACTCGGAGAGATGATGATCCTTCAGTTTACATTAATGCAGAGACATTTTAACACTGAATTAAAAGCATGCCGAAACACCATGTATTTGGAGAAGGTTGTGGGAACTTAGGTTTATGACGTCAGAGAGGGTAAACACTAGTAATTATATGTGAGTCCTTAAAAAACATATCATAAAACCCAGAAAAACATAGACACAAGTTTTTTTCTAGACTATACTTAATACATGAAAGTGAGAAACACACAGCAGAAATAAAAGATGCAGTTACCTGGATTTTTTCCTGCACCTCAGGCATTGGAGCTAAGGAGGGAGTGCTTAGTAAATCACTCAAACCAGCATTTGGATTGTGAGGGATCAATTTATACTGTCCACCTTCTCGTTTCAAATCCAAACCAAATATATCTGAGAGTAGATCACTCTCATCTGATAAAGTTCTCAGATCTGTCAAGTCTTCTGTAGGCAATGCAGCTTCTGTTGGCTTCCGCTCCCCCTCTTCTCCTTCCCCACGTACCTCATCCTGAGTGGGATCTGGCATATTAGCTAATAGTTCAGCCACTTTGATTTTCTTTGCTCCTTCTACTAGACTTCCTCCAAGCAGCAAGCTGCATATGATGCGAAAGAATCCCCGGATGACACTACAAGCAAAATGCAGCAAACCCACCAAAATGCTCCAATAGGAAGAAAACAAAGCCAAGACCATGTCCTTCATGGTCATTTTCTTCACTTTTTTCATCTGTTTCTTTAGGCTCTTCACGCTGAGCATTTTCATAAGAGTCATTAAATTATATCTGAGAGCTACTAGTGCTGACTTCATAGTCACAAGAGAGAAGAAACCCATTCTAGGATCCTGTTCCTCAGGCTTATCTTTCTCATTCTCCTCTTTATTTGCTGACCTTTCATTCAGATCTGACTCAGAGATCTGGGCAGCCAGTTGCATTTCAAAGATGGTATCCTCACAGAAATTCACAAAAAGTTCCATCTTTTCTTTCTCCCCGCCTTCATTCACAACATCAAATATAAATTGTCTCTTTGACTCTTTAACCTGTGGTTTCTCCCACTGAGTCCGACTTGACTCACTTATTTCAAAATAAACTCGTTCAATGCGCTTCGCACTGCCCATGATTTCTATGCGACCAAGGAAAGGCTGAAAGTAATTCAGCACACTCTCTGACAGTTCGAGAAAAGTTTGCAAGCGGGTATCGTGGGGCATGTGTTCTGACAGGTTGGTCAGGAGAACAGCGACATTGAAACCAATGTCTTTGGCAGGCTCATGGAATCGCTTCACAAACTCCTCATAGTCCAAAGTCTCATTCTCATCTGTTTCGGCACATGACAGCAGAAACTCAGTTTCAGACTGGGTGTAATGCTTATGGCTTTCCATTGCCTTGTGAAAATCCCTCTTTGAAATTATCCCTTTACCATCAGGGTCATATTCTTTGAATGCATCAGAGGAAGTCAAATCCTTCAATTTTAAGAACATATCGAAAAACTTCAGAATCATCTCCACATTGTTGGACGATTCTACAAGCATATCGACCATCTGCTTGCCAATGGTTCCATTCACAACATTACCTAGATGTGATGACATGAAGTTAGAGATACTGATGGCAGCAAACGTTTTGGCAAAGGGTATAATAATGAGTAGTGAAATAATCAAACAGTAAAAATGATAAGCTATTGGCTAACACACTCACATGAGAAAGCTAACTGTAAAAACAGAAATATTTTGCTAATAACACTACCCTAAGACTTGGAAAAAAATGAAGTGACTAAGTATTTGCCATTAAAGAAAGGAATAACTAGCAAGACCTATAGGGAGACATCTCTTGCACTTAATATAATACTAAACATAAGGCAGCATACTATGAATTTTACTGTAGTGTGCAGACAGAACTAGTGACACATTAGTTAGGATGAGCAGCTTTGTAGGTTATTCGTGCAGCACAGCCTACAGCGCTAAGAATTTACTTTGCTTCCCAGTGACCTTCTATCAGCAAAGCAGTAGCAATGCATGCTATACCACAATCTATGATGCATTTACTGCCCTCCCAGTTCTCTCAGGAGAATAAATGTAAGAGAATACATGTAAGAAGTAAAGAGGAAAAAACAGATCTTTGGATCACCTCTGTGTATGTTTGCTTGATCTAGCATATGAAGCACTAATTCAATACCATAAAGTATCTAAAGAAATAGTAGTATTTCTTGACAGTGATCACATTCTCCAGGGAATCATAGTTTCAGGTACTTGCTAAAAAGGACCTTGAACATAGTCACTAGATGTATCAAACCTGTTCTTGATGGCTAAGATCACTACTAAAATAAATGCAATACAGTAAAGGTGTTAATAAAATTACTAATAAATGGTTCCATTCCTAGAACTCAGGATTCTAACTTCAATAGTAAAAAAACATTTCACCTAATCTAAAAGAAAAGCCAGGTTCATGGAAACAGATTAAAACTTCTGCCAGAGCTGGGGCTGGGAGAATGGAGAGCCACCCATGGTTAGAGAATATGAGGTTCAGGAGCAACTAAGTAACCTGAAGGTGCACAAGCGCATGGGACCTGATGAAATACATCTGTGGGTCCCGAAAGAACTGGTAGCTGAGGTTGCTAAACCTTTATCCACCGCATCTGAGAAGTCGTCGTGGTCTGGTGAAATTCCCACTGACTGGAAAAGGGGAAACATAAGCCTCAACTTAAAAAAGTGAAAAAAGAAGGATCCAGGGAACTACAGGCCAGTCAGTCTCACTTCTGTGCCCGGCAAGATCATGGAGCAGATCCACCTGGAAACCATGAAAAGGCACATGGAAAACAAAGAGATAATTGGTGACAGCCAGCATGGCTTCACCAAGGGAAGATCGGGCAGGACAAATTTGGTGGCCTTCTACAATGGGGTCACAACCTTGGTGGAAAAAGGATGTGTAACTGATGTCATCAAACTGGACTTGTGCAAAGGATTTGATACCGTCCTGTACAGCATCCTTGTCTCTAAACTGGAGAGACATGGACTTGACAGGTAGACCGTTTGGTGAATAAGGAACTGGCTTGATGGTCACACTCAGAGAGTGGTGGTCAATGGCTCGACATCTGAGTGGAGACCAGTAACGAGCGATGTTCATCAGGGTTGGTTTTGGGACCTGTACTGTTTAACATCTTCCCAAGTGACATGGATGATGGCATCGAGTGCACCCTCAGCAAGTCTGCTGATGACACCAAGCTGTGTGGTTCATTCCACATACTGGAGGGAAAAAATGCTATCCAGAGGGACCTGGACAGGCTGGAGAGGTGGGCCACTGCCAACCTCATGGAGTTCAACAAGGCCAAGTGCAAGGTCCTGCACATGGGTCAGGGCAATCCCAAGCACAAGTACAGGCTGGGCGGAGAATGGATCAAGAGAAGCCCTGAGGAGAAGGACTTGGGGGTACTGGTGGACGAAAAGAGCTGTCAGGGTGTGCTGACAGCCCAGAAAGCCAACCATATCCTGAGCTGTGTCTAGTGAAGCATGACAGCAGGTCGAGGGAGGGAATTCTC
>NW_010258571.1:0-455 GCF_000690775.1 Eurypyga helias
GTGACCCAGCTGCTGTCGGTCCCCGGGGTGCGGCGAGGCTGGTGGGAAGGAAGAGCAGGTTCAAACACACTGGTTGGAAACAAACGGTCGCGAGTCATTCGTCAGGCAAAGCTACACACGCTCACTTGCAGTAACCCATCCTAATGGCACGTTTCCCTGCTTAAGGGAGTAACAGGGCAAAAGGCCACATTCTCCCAGGCGATGCTGTCACTACTGTCCTCAATGCAGGCCCTTCCTACCACTCCAGACTTTCCTCCGCCATTCCAGACCTTCCTACGCCGCTCCAGACCTTCCTATGCCATTCCAGACCTTCCTACACCTCTCCAGACCTTCCTATGCCGCTCCAGACCCTCCTACCCGCTCCAGACCTTCCTATGCAGCTCCAGACCTTCCTATGCAGCTCCAGACCTTCCTACACCGCTCCAGACCTTCCTACGCTGCTCCAGACCTACCTA
>NW_010258571.1:706-1869 GCF_000690775.1 Eurypyga helias
CTTCCTACGCTGCTCCAGGCCGACCAGAAAGGCTCTTCAGCCGCTGTGGGCAGGAGGGAGGCAGGAACTGAAGTGCAGCGGTTAACGTGTGTCAGACACTGCACAACTCGCTCAAAACACAATTTTAGTGCTGTGCCAAGCAAAATGAATAACAACCAAGTCCACTTCCCAAAACAATTTATTGGAACACAGCAGTGACTATCAGAAATAACATTCTGTCCATCCGAGTTTCTAGTGAGGAAACACTGCATTATCAATTCCCATTTCTTACCCATTTTGCATTCGAACGACCAATCGCTTTGGAATTCAGGATGTTCAGGAAATGCCAGCTTTAGTCAGGAATTAAGTGAGGGAAAACAGTAGTTAATAATGTACAGAATAAAGAGATTTTGAAGGAATGTTTGGGTTTTCTTCTCGTCTTTTTAATAAATGCTACTGAGAAATGCACTAAAACCCTCTTCCATGAGAACTCGGAACCCTACAGCAGCGCCAGACGTGCTTTATGCATTTCTTCAGGCCTTATATTTGCCCACATGTTCACGAGCTATGATCATCCTTTGAATCTGAGCGGTTCCCTCATAAATCTGAAAAGGAGAGTTGCAACAATGTTAGCTGCTCGGGGTTTGGGAGGCTTTAACAGAGACACTCTTCCGAAAAACCTGCAGGGCAGTGACCCAGCGTGGCTCAGGACGTGCAGAAAGACAGCGAAACCAGAACATTCCAGTGCGACAGCGTAACTGCGGTGGGCTAAATGGAATCAATCGCACACAAGCTGCTGGGCGACAGCGTTGTTCTCTCTGGTGCTCTTATCCAAACTCCACAGGTTCTCATGGAAACAAACACGCAGTGGGTGAAGAAGGACGAGGAACAAAATAGGTAGTTTAAGTTTTAGAGAGTCAGATTTAGGAGAGCAGGTGGAGGGGAGGAGGTGACGTGCTGCCAGTGCTGCACTGTGGCTAGCTGCTCAGGGTCACACCACATCACCTCTGCGATCCGCTCATTTCCAGCGTGTTAACTGCAACTCTCCCCCTACAATTTTGTTTGGGTTTCTTGGGTATTTTTGGTTGCTTTTTTAATCACGTGCCCTTGCCTTGTGTTCTAGAAACAGCTGCACCCTCCCTCTGTTCTGCGCGCTTGCTGGCAGCAAAGGCCAGGGCGGCCGG